>NW_019385441.1:244787-271841 GCF_000671375.1 Centruroides sculpturatus | reverse complement strand
TGAGAGTTAGTTCAGGAAAGAACAAAATTTCTTTATTATATCACCTGTAGTAATAATTTCTGTACACATATTATATGTGTTTCAGGCTAGCATGCCACTCATCAGCAGTATTACCACTTAACACTAAAAGTAACAACAACAAACAGATAAGTTACTGTATAATTTAAAAAATTTTCCTTTAACCAATAAATTACAATTTTAAAACTTACTGTAAATACAAATTCCAATCCCGAATATAAATGGATCTTTCACTTTTTTACAATTAATCATTTCACTGTATAAATTAAAATCAAACCAGTATAAAGTCCTATTAATAAGTAAAGTCCAAGTAGACAATTAACAATAAAATATTAAAATTTAAGGACAGTAAGGCTTTTACAATTTTTTATTAAGTTTAACTTGCTAAAAGTTCTCTCGTACGAAGCAATAGAAATGGGAAGAGTTAGAAATATCCGAAGAGCAACATTGATATTTGGGTAAGACTCAATTAAACCAAAATCATGAAGATCCTGTGGAATATTAAGTGGAGATGAAGTTTCTATATTTTGTATAAGAGCTGTTAATTTAAAATTAAACCTTTCAATTTCACTTGTGAATTCGTACTTGTTTAAATCTTTGCTATATTTAATAGCGAGATCTGCAGCTGATTTTTTTAAACCAGCAACACTCACGTATTGTAAAGACGAGCCACAGAGAAAGCAAAAATCGTCGCAGATGGTTTTCATTTTTTCATAATGCCAATCTCTTTGACACAATAGAGGTTCAAGAACACTGTAAATTTGTATTTTAAATAATTTTTCTGGTGTCAAGTTACTTCCTTCACTTGGTGTTTTATCTATTTCCATTATCTTAACTTTTTTTTTTCGTTTATTAAGAAATCCCTTTTCTATACTTTTTGGTTTGTTTTAAGAATATGATCAATAATAACATCTGTTAATATTGTTGGCCATAAAGCTATATCATTTATTACTTCCATGTATCTATATATATCAAAGCGTTTTTGGACTATTTCTATCTTCTGTGTCTTCGCAATCACTTTTTTCAGTAGCATTTTAAAGACTGCAGGAGCCCCTTTGGGGCCCTACGTGCCCGCATAGTTTGCTTACTGCTTAATCCGCCATTCAGGTATACACCACATATGCATACCACTATAAAGCAAAAATTGAAGTCAGAATTTCTGCATGCCTTTTACAACCTCGAGACTAAGATTTTATTCAGGAGTTACCGTTTTCAATTTAGTAATTTTAAAAAAATCCTCGGGCAGATTTATTTTTGTTACAAAATGTTACCTTTACAGATTTCTAGCTCTGCACACCGTAGAAAAATCTACAAAATACAGTTTTGTATATCGTAATAATATTAGTAGTTGCCATAAAGCTCATAAAGTAGAGAAAAATCTGTAAATTTGAAAACAATAAACATACATTTAGATTTCTCAAAAAATAAATTAAACAATATCAAAAGTCGTTACTTTTGGCTGATTTGTCTGAGGTCTCCGCTATCTCACTATGTCCCTCTAAAAGTCGCCACAGTTGGGAACACTGGTGAGCAGACACCTAGAGTCTAAGTAAGGCAAAACGTAATCGCCAAACCGCGCTGTAGAAAGGCAGAAAAATTTAAAATTTAAAAATATAATTTCTTGTGAATAGCAGTTTGGGCCCCCCTTCCAAATGGGCCCTGTACGGGTGCACCTGTTGCATCTGCCTAGTTACGGCTCTATGCATAGGCAATCACGCTGGGAGATATACTGGATAATAAGGCTAATTTAATCCTTAATAATTTATTAGGGGGACCATTACTGGTAGTAGCTTGCAGTTCCTGCCTGACTAATGGTCTATCTTCACAGAGTTTTTTGGGTTTTCTTTACATCTAATACCTAAATAGGGGTCAATTAGTCATAAAAAGTCTTCCTGGGAGACACTTTCCCTTGGCAGATCTTTCATGCATTGTATCCTATTAATCCTATAATCTTGAGCAGGCCACAAATATTTTGTGTATTCTATATATAGTAAAATTAGACTTATTTCTATCATTTATAAGTGGTGTCAAATATGTTTACAGGTTGGATTAATATGTGCCAAAGGCCAGAACTGGTCCAGGGAGTATAGTTTAGGTACCACTGATTTAAACTGTAAAAAGTATTAATAGTTTACTTCATTTTTCTTTTAAAGTATTATTTTACAGTTCTTTACAATTTTAATGTATCATATTACAGCATTATGCTAGACAGTTTGACAATTTGTTCTTTTACCTGTCATAATTAGAGTGCAATAATAATTTCAGTTCGCAAAATACAATGCATTTATTTGAATATGAGCATTTGCACTGGGTACTTTTTATAGTAATCATGGCAACTAAAAATTACAGTATACTGTTTTTTCACACAGCAAGATCATTCCTATTTAAGATAGAAGAAAGGGAATTCAATTGGACATAGTGTACTAGTAATTGTTTAGTTGCCAACTCACCAATAAGTTTGCAATTAAACAATTACTAGTGCTTTAATTTTTGCATTTGGAGTCAAAATTTAAAAATTATAAATAATTTACCAGTAAGCTAATAATGTTTTCAACATTTACTGTTTACCAGTAATAAAAAAGTCAGTAAATTTGCAATCTCATCTGCTAGGATTATTAGCTGTCCTTATATGGGTAAACAAAAATATCAGAAGGAACCATAAATTTGGGAATGACCCTTCATGAAATATTCTGCTCCAGAAATTTACCATGTTTCTTCTTGTTTGACCAGATGCTCCCAAAAATTGGTCTTAGTTTTTCAAAAATGGCTTTTCTCAACTATTTCTTGAGATGAATGTTATAATTTATATTATTTATATTTAGTAAACAATTTAATTTTGCTATAGTGTACACATTGCATCAATCTTATGTAATATTTACTACACAGGATTGCCATATTATGTCAGCAAATAACATTCTGATATTTTCACATCATAAAAACATTGTTTTAATATACTATTTTGCTTTTTATTTTAAGATTTCATCAAGTTTTGCCAAATCATTTAGCACCGCAGGAAACAAATTTTTAAGGATTACTTGTGTCATGAAAGGTGATTCATTACTCTTCTCATTTGTGATTCTTGGACTCATTTTGCTTACATAAGGATAATTGACAATCCTAGCAAATTGCCAATAATGCCAGGAAGAAGTAAAATCTTGCCAATTTTTGCCACTCTGAGATGAAAATAATATTTCACATAATAAATATTACTGTTTTTTAAATAAATTATTAGGAAACTAAGAGAATTAAAATAAAGATTGATAAAGAAACATAAAATTTTTATTTCTATGATGCACAACCATCAGTGGTTGTGCATCATAGAAATAGTGGTCTGTGATATTATGGTTTCAAATCCTTCGTTTTGGAATTTTATTTATAGTATTTTCTATCTTATTGCCAATTTTCAGTTAAATCTGGCATTAGATCTTGATAGCACATTTTTTTTTTCTTTCAAGCATGACAAAGGTAGTCTATTGTTTACATAATTAAATGTTGAAATTTTTGGCAGTCCTTTTCTCATTCTCTTGACAATATGATTAATATTTTGATAATGAAAGTATTTAAACTTATATTTTTTTTATGATTTAGAAACTTTGTGCCATTTGATGCTAATGATGATTATTTTTTATTCTATTTAAATATTGAAATTACAGCTTAATATCATATAAGTTTATAAATTATAAAAAGTTTATAAAATTTGGATTAAAGAGACAAGTATTTACAGAACAAATAAAACAGCTACCAATAATAGATATTTAATAGAATGTTACATTATTATTAAATGATAAATTGTATGTAATATTGACTTGAATTAAAATACACAGTTAAACCAAAACTGTAATATCATCTAATAGTAGTAGTTGATTTTGGTACTAGGTATATTCTGAATGTTGGATTTCATTAAAAACAGTCAATAAAAATCTTTAAATCATTGTGAAAATGATCTTTGCTTGATAAATACTGTGAATTCATATTCTTCTGTAATAATAATTGTTCTACTTATTGTTTCAAAATATTTGCATCTCTAACTGTCTTACTTTCAGTGAAGTTACGTTCTAGTAAAAATATCATTTCATCATTTTCAAATGATATAAATTGATATCATTTCTGAAATACTTTTGGACAGTTTTAAATGATCAAGTGACATGATATGATATCACTTGTTATCAACTGTTGAAATGATTTAAAATTACCAAATGACATGAAATGATATAAGTTGGTATCAATTGAGGAATGATGTCACTTATGAAATTTTTTTTATTTGGTCAATTTTATATGATTAATTGATACAAATTACTCTCAACAATTTTAAGTGATCAATTGATATCAAATGATACACTAAAAATTACTATGTAAATCGATTTGATTTATTTGAAATGTGAAGTAACACAAATCAAATAATATATATTATATTATTATAGATAAACAGGACAGTAAAATTGCACTAGCCTTTAACTTTAGTCAAATGGTATTAACACCAATAGATTTGACCTTTCAAAGATCATTTCAATGGTGTTCTGAAGAGAAGAAAAAGAAAAGAAAAACATCCAATTTTCATGTATTTTCTTAGCACAATGTTGCTGTTGAGAACACATCACACAGGAATCCCCACTTTCAGAGGAAAAGGGTTATTTTATTGGTGTGGACGGATATGCATTTTGGGCTTAATGCATATTCGTCCACACCAATTGGGCTTATATTGCAAAATATTTGATCTTGCAAAGGTCATCTTAATGGTCTTCTGAATAAAAGAAAAAAAAATCATTCAAACTCTGGACTGCTGTGTTCCAATCTGAAAATTGGATCTTGGTTGCTTGTTGTTCTCTATTATATGTATTTTCTTAGCACGATGTTGCTGTTGAGAACATATCACACAGGAACACTTTCAGAGGAAAAGGGTTATTTTATTGGTGTGGACGGATATGCATTAAGCCCAAAATGCATATCCGTCCACACCAATAAAATAACCCTTTTCCTCTGAAAGTGTTCCTGTGTGATATGTTCTCAACAGCAACATTGTGCTAAGAAAATACATATAATAGAGAACAACAAGCAACCAAGATCCAATTTTCAGATTGGAACACAGCAGTCCAGAGTTTGAATGATTTTTTTTTCTTTTATTCAGAAGACCATTAAGATGACCTTTGCAAGATCAAATATTTTGGTGTCAATACCATTTGACTGAAGTTAAAAGTTAGTGCAATTTTATTGTGTTATAAGTTTAGTTTGGAAAAGAGCTAAGATAAATAGAACATTTGCCAAATGAAACCATTTGTCTGTCACTAAATGATGTCAGTTGACATCAGTTGATATCAGGTATTTGGATTTTAAAATGTGAAAGATCACTTGATAAATAATGGAAATTATATGAATTGTTAACAGTCACTTCTTCAAATTAAAATTATAATGTATATTTTAGGATTTCTATATTTCTGTTTTCCTTTATCTTTTTACTTAATTTTTTTTTTAATATTATTCTTGTATTTGTTGATAATATACTGTCTACTTATCTTAATCTAAAAAATTATGTCATGTCATTCATTCAATTTCCTGTAAAAACTAAGCACTAAGATTTAAACCTGCATACAGTATTTGTAATCTTTTAACATATTTTTTAAAATTGTAATTCGAATGTCATGTGCACTCTGCCTGAAGATACATTTTGAAATGTTGAAAGTATTTATTTGTTGTTAAAAATTTTTTAAGTAAACAACTTTAAACACTGAAAGACAGTGAAGTTTATTCTTAATCTAAGTTTGGCCTTGTTAGAGAGGACATTTTTATATACTTTTTCAAAGTAAATGATTGCAAATGATATTAAATATTAAATGGTAACAAATGATATCATTTCCTACTATTTGGCATGAAATATTTATAATTAGAAAATAAAATTTCAAATGATACTTGGCCTCAAAATAAACAATTCTTCATATTTCAATCATTTGCAGGCAAAATTATCTGACAGAAGTTATCATACTAGGTCTGAACTGAAACAAGCCTATCTGCTGAAGGATGAATAAACTCTTATGTATGCAATTTGAAACTTCAAAAATTACCAACAGCATTTAGGAATGAGACAGTACAGTCCTAGTAAATTAAATTTCCATATTATCAACTGTTCTATATAATAAACAAGAAGAGAACAGCTTTTAATAATGGAAGATATTTCATTATGTTGTATGTCTGTTATGAAACACACTTATATCCATCTTATACAGAAACCTGCTATAATATAGAAATTATATATATTTTTTAATATGATTTCCTGATTGTTTATAAATTATGGGATAGTTTTAAAAGTGTTAAATGAAAAGATGAATGAATTAAAGTTTGCAAGTTCTCAGTCAAGGAAAATCTCATATTACAACTTTGTATTATTCTTATCTAATTCTTTAGCTGCAAAAACAACTTACAAAATCTAATAGTTTCCTTGTTTTTGATATAAAATTAAAAAAAAACTATTATCCTTATCAAACTAAAATATAGAATATATTTACTTGCTAATGATGACAAAATAATGCATAAAAAATTCATAAATCTCTGCTTCATAATAAAATAAATTATTCTGTCAAAAACTATTAACAAGCAAGATAAATTTTAAAAAAAATTATTATATATCAATTTTCTAGTCATAGGTCATTTATGTTGCATAGAAGCTTCTTATGATTCTTTATATAGATTTGAACATCAAAAGAAAAGTTACAAATGNAATCCAATAAAAACATTAAGCCTTTTTATTTCCAGTAAAACAGACAATATGGATTTGAGATAGATAATGTTCTTTTATTGTTTAGTTTCTAATATAATTAATTATTTTGTAACAGTACTGGCAGAAAAGGGAGGCTTCTATAAGAATTGCCTAATTGAAAAGTGGACATATCTCATATTTTATTGTGCAAAGTAGCAATTGATGGGCCGCCTTATGGGCAGGTAAGCTTAACACAGGCAAAGCGTGGGCTGCATTAAGTATTGACAGGAATAAATTTTTGTATCCAATAATTGACAGATTAAAGTTTAAGTTAGTTACAATGGAAGTGTCCAGAATCAAACAATGGATTGTAGTTCAGTTTTTAGTGGCTGAAGGGATAGGAATGCCAATATCTATGGATGAGAATGACACTATAAGGAAGACCCTGAGTTCCACCTTTGTATTGTTGCAGGAGATGAGGCATGATGTCACCATTACACTCCCGAAATGAAGAACACAAGAAAGTAATGAAAACACTTGTCCTCCCCAACATCTTGTAAGTCCTTAACAATGCCCAGTGTTGTTGACTTTTTATTTTTTTTTACCACCATGTGACTTTCACATTTTTGGATCTCTCAAGAAAGCTTTGTTAGGGCAAAGATTCATGTCGGATTATGAGATGAAGGATAGGATTGAAGAATTTGTTTATCAGCAGCCCCCGGAATACTACATAGGGCATCAATTTGCATGTTAGACACAGGGATCTTTGCCTAAACAAACATAGAGATTTTTTTTTTAGATTTTCAATAAATGCTTGCCAGTTATGACATGTGTCCACTTTTCATTTGGACAACCCTTATACTTTGATACATTTCTTCATCTTGGAATGCTTTTCTTGGATCTTCAGGTGTTTAGTCCGAATGGCCTTCTTGGCACATTCTTTTGTACATGGAGTTTCCATTTACCACAGTGTTTTGTGACAGCAACACAAGACCAAGTGTGCAACACTAGTGTACACATACAGTGAGAGTGAAACTTGAATTCTAATGTTCTCTTGCTCTGGGTCTTAGCAAAACCTGAAATTCCATGCATCTGCAAAATAATCTAGAATAGAAAATTCTGCAGCCCCTTGGACTTATAAATATTAGTTAAAACATATTTCTAGTTAATATATTTATTGCTATTGTAAACAATGTAAACACCACTACTTTATATGCCATATAGTAATATTGGCTGGGTATGAACATTTCTGATATTTACTTTAAAAGCTTAAAGCATTTTTAGCAACTTCCAAAAACAGTGATTTTCAAATCATTAATTATAAAACTTCAGTACAATTTTAAGAAATTGAAAGTGTTTACATATGAGTAATATGTATAAACTTTTGATAAATTTATTTATTTAAGTGAAATCATTGTTTACACAAATGTTAAGATCATTCTTTTTCTGTCTGTTTGACAGAAAAAGATGCTTTGTCATTGTGGTGAAATTGGATAGGAAAGTTGATTTTATAAGTTTTTGTAAAATTTAATTTTTTTTTATTTACACTATTATTATTATTATTATTATTTTTTGTTTGATAGATGATCATTACTTATTCTAAACTTTTGATATTTTACCATCAAACAATTTAACTTTAACAAATATGCTTTAATCCTAACTGTTCTAGACATAGTTTGTAATTCCTCTGTTTATCTGTAGTTGCAATTTCCTTCAATTCATATCTAAAAGTTGTATATCATTTTTTTATCAAGGTGTTTCATATCAATTGCAGGCATGCTTATCCTATTTGTGTTTCAGTTTATTAAATTTGTATTTAATAAACTGAAAATAATAATAATTTTTTAAATAATAATTTATAAATTTTAATATTATATGAAATTTTCAAATAAAAATTTTTCTTAAATCAAAATTATAACTTTCTATTTAAAAAAAAATGCATCATCTGCTTAAACTAAAAACATCATTTGGCTATGGAACAAATAACAATACCTTTGTTCCATAGACAATATATTATATCTTTCCTAAATAGAAGAAAAGAGCAGTTCAATATTAAAATTTCTAATTCAAAATTCTTGAAGTTTAAATATGTGTACATGAAATTTAAACATTTCATCTGTTTTTGGATATAAATTAACAAATATAAGCATTCAAATTTTTGACCTTAGAATAATTAATTTAAAATACATTGCTAAGCATTGATTTGTTTTCTGAACTGTTGTGCTTTGTGCTGTTAGTCTTATGCTACCTCATATCAAATTAGAATGATACTGAATCATATGAATTTATTAATTTTTTTTCTTCTAGTTATATTCAGTATAAAATATGGTTCATATTTACATAGAGTTTTATGTTTTAATGATTATAACAGAGCTGAAAACATCTTTATTGTAGGCTAAATATTATGGATATTAAAATCTGAACAGAATTGTTTTATACATTGTATATATACATTCAAAACAAAATAAGCAACAGAATTTTTAAGAATGAATTAGACTGCAAAAATAATTTTCAAAATCAAATATTTACCTTATGATTTATTTATTCTGTTTAAATACACTACACTAGATGTTAGGAAAATTCAATAAAACTTATCAAAAAACAAAAAAATTAAACAGATAAAATACATAGTTTATTTATTAAAATTGGTAATTTTAGTCAAATCAAATTCTTGAGAAAAATATTTAATATTGAAAATAATGATAGCCATTTTATAAATTTTTATTATTTTTTTCTATCTGAAAATTTGCAAGATTTACATTGCAAATTGTTATCTATGTTAAGGATATTTTATTTATACAATATTAACATTAATTTTTTCTGATATAGTAGGCATTAAAATAAAATTGCTTAAATTTGAAAATTTTAAATACTGTAGTGCTCTGCTACTATGGTTAATTAATTGTAGTAAATTTGTAAAATTATGTAAAACGCGTCCGTTTATTACGGAAAATTGTATCAGGTTTTTTTTTGTTAAGTGTAATGTGAGATCCGACCTCTGAGTAAGGCCAAAATTGTTCATTTTTCCTCCTAAATTTTCAATGTATGTGAAATAAATTTGTCGCCTCCTTGTTAAAATAACATTGCTGGAAAAAAGAACCAAATATCTATAGTAACTTATAACTTTCATCGTTAATATAAACATTCAACCCTCGAACAATGACATTCCTCTGCTGTAAAACAAAAAGTTTATAGTTAAAGTCTGAATTCATCATTTTGTTTTGGTCCTGAGAACAACTTTAACCTCCACACCTGCAGGACCAACTCTACCTCTCACAATAGGGGATCACCTGACTAATTTCCCCAGCCTGAAGCTATAAAAGCAACTTCTTTCTCCCTCCTCGGGGAGGGGGGAGTCTCTCTAATACGGCTGGTCAAAGAGGATTAAGTCTCGGAGGATTTTAACTTTGTGCGTCGATTGGAAGAATAAGGGCATAAACCTAATGTCTATGTTAAAATATACTAGAGGTATGGAGCATTAAATGTAAACTGTCTCTCCGCGAGTTAGGAGCTAGCGAACTAAATTCATTTCTCCAGATGTTAGATTTTGTAATCGTTAATTTTTTCGTTAATCTAATAAATCATTGTTTCCATTGTTAAATGGTGTCATTTACTCGCATATCGCCTACACCTCGTCAACGACCCCTCTCACCTCCTCCACTCAACCTGACAAAAAGAATCCCGACCCTTTGGGACCGCATTTGAAATTTAGCCATCTTGACAAGTGAGCAGGTTTAACGACCTGTAGCTGAAAAGGGAGAGTTGATGGTTTCCTACTTCCCCAGTGGTTCACAGTAATGTTCTGTGGTGCGTTCTGTGTCACCTTTTTGGAGTCACAGTGGTTGTAACTAGAGATTGGCTAAGAAGAGGATCACGTGATTGGACAAGTTCCCAGATGGCGCGAGTTATGCATGCTCCACATGGTTGAGCACGTTTTTATTTGGATTCTTTGAATCAGAATGGACTCTCGAGCACCCATCTGAACTAAAGGTGAGATAAGGTCATAGTGATGATACAACAGAAGTGATAGGATATTGGACTGCTATGTGCAAAGGACAATCCAAACCCATTGAGTGAAATTTTATTCTTATCACCGAATACTTCATGCAAGAACGCACCTAGGAACTCAGAGAGAAGTTCATTTTGTTGCTTTTGCATTTATTTGTTTTTGTTCACCACACCAAGTGACGACCACGTGTTGGATAACAAAGGGCATCAAACTCTGTTAAGAAATTGTACTAAAGAGAATGCTTAACTGGCCTGATATATAAACTTGTAAATAATTGTATATATTAGAAATAATCACGTAACAGTAGTATTAGTGTCTGACTTAGAATTACCTATGTAAGTAGAGGATAATATTAAGACAACTGTATAGCTGATAAGAACTTAGTCATGATTTTATTGAGCCAAATTGTTACTTTTTTGTTTCTTCTTTTGTTAATATAAAATATTTGTTCCATCAATATGTCTCTTTTAATTGTGGTCCTCAATTAATCACCCCACAAAAAGACTATATATATATTTTGATATGTCTAAGTCACTACAATACTAAACACATATCATAAAAAACGTTTTATAATGTATAGAAACTATTGTAGTAAATCAGATATAAAGTATAGTAACTTAGTACTTGTCTATATTGAAAAAAATTTTTATTAGTTTTAAAATATGATCACAAATTTTGTATGTATCAAATTTAGTGAACTTCAGAAATGCATGTGAAAAATATATATACAATATATGTGTAATTCTTAAAAATTTAGCATGCCAAACTTTAAAAATCCTGAAATATTATGTAAAAAATAAAATAAATTTAAATTTACAAATAAAGATAATAAAATATATAAAAACATAAATCTACATAACTGAAAATAATTTAAATTCAGTTCATTATTTAGTATATTATTTGTATTTATGCAATGTATAATAATAAATACACTAGTAGAATATACAATTGTGTATAGAGTTTATAAAAATCAGAAAAGCTTAATTCAATAAAATCAGTTTAAATAAAAGTTTAAACATTTAAATCTAAATTACTGTTAATGTGTATTTACAAATAAAGTTAAAATTCATATACTGATATTATTGCTTTTTATTAGCTTCTAGTAAAATTTTAAAAATAAAGATTTTAACTAAATTATTGTTAATTAATGCTTACATAAAAAATTAAAATCATTGCACACTAATTACAAGTTAGTGAAACTGTTCCACTTACAATTTGTAGGAAGTTTGGTTTTAGAAAAGTATCAGTAGTTTTCAAGTAAGAAAACTACATCTGTTAACTTTTTTAAAATTATAAAATAATTACAGTAAATAAAGTTAACAGATGTAGTTTTAAATATGAAAATTCAAATTTTAATAATAGGATATTGATTTTAAGTTTTAAAAATAACAATTTTAAATATTTAAAATTACAACATGATTGTTATGTAGTAACACAATTTAACAAATCACAAAATTAAATTGAGAAACATTTTAATTAAATAAGATATTGTAATCATAAATTTAGTTTTCAAATGATTTGAATAATTACAACAGTTAGATTTATATTTATATATTTTCTTATTGGTAGGTAAGAATTCTTGTTTAATTAATTGATTTATAAACAGTGAATTTGATCTAGGATAATACAGTATTGATAATGATTTTAAAATTTATTTATAGTAAATTGTTCAAAAACACTTTTTAATTTATTAAAAACTTTTAAAATTGTTAATTATAATTTTTAAAATCAACTTTTTCTCTAGTTTTAATTATTTTTTGTTTTTTAAAGTTCTAATTATTAAATAATACAATAAATATTTTCAGTTTTTACTCTTCATTATTCATTATTATTAGTAATATCAATAATAGATGACAAGTGAAATTATCCTAACTTAATTATTAATTACTACTTTTTAAAATAGTATTATAAATAATTAATTTTCTAAGTAATTTATATTGAAAATAACCTTATATAAATTATTTATAGCCTATATATTATTATAGTATGAAAATACTTGGAATAATTACATTTTAGGAAAACTAGTTTTGTTCTAATATAAATTAAGTTTGTAAATGTAGGTGAAATTGTTACTTAAAATTTTTTAAATTATAGAATAATGAATTTTCAATAAATTTTTAAGTTTCAAAATAGTCTTCAATGAATAAAATCAAAAATTTTTTAATAAAAATATTTTTAGATATATATCTGTTCTATCTTTATACGTTGAGACTAAAGAAAAAAGAGAGGAGAAAAAATGTTACAGTTACAATTAAGAATAAACAAGAGAACACTTATGAAGCAAGTGAAGCTAAATTAATTACAAAGTCATGAACAGAATTAAGTCAAATAGTGTATTTTCAGCTTTGTCATTATTACATGTGATATCTAAAGAATATGATGAATTAATCATGATTCTCAATGAAATTACAATGAGAATATTAATAAATATTTTTTAAAAGTAGAATTAATATATGAGTTAGTTAGAATATGGAATGCCTTATTGTTTTATTGAATTTGTATTATTAAATTAGACAGTGAAATCATAAAGTCTCTTCACAGTAGATGAGGAAATGGGAGAAGCCTTCTGGAACAAAGTAATGACATCCCAGGCAGACTGCATGTCAAAAGAGTTAAAGTAAGTTATGACGTTATCACTTGGCTGATCCTCATAGGTGTGGCCCACTATGGAGGGACTTTACAATCAGACTGTATCATTTTTAAATATATAGATTAAAAACATATAAATAAAAAGCACCAAGATCAAGAATTTTATATTTCATAGAAATATCTTAAAATTTCAAATTTGAGTTTATCATAATTTTACATATTTAGTAAAAAATAACTCAAAATATTTAAATTTAAAAACTGTTCTTATAGTTTTATGAATTAAAAATATAATACAAATGTTTTATTTCAAATTTTTTAAAATGAAAAAAACTGTAGTAATAACAAGTTAAATGTAGGGGGAAAAATATGCAAAAAACTTTTGAAATTAAAAAAAAATTTAATACTTTCAGTCAGTTAATTAGTTAGTTAGCCAAAGAAAGAAGTCAAAACCTAAAGATTATCACTTCAAATGTTTTCAATTGGGAGTCATATTAGATAATTTAAGTGGTAATCTTTAGGTTTTGACTTCTTTTTTAATGTTTTTTAAAATTACAAACTCTAATAGTTATAAACAACTTTTCAACTTTTCATTGAATAAATTATAATTTATCAATAATTTTGAAAAGATTAATCAAGAACATATATGGAAGAAAGAATAAATAGTTACCAGCATTTTAGCTTTGTGATGTATAACATAGTTAATATGTCTGTGTTAAAAGCTTTAAAAAATATTTTTAGATATATATCTGTTCTATCTTTATACGTTGAGACAAAAGAAAAAAGAGAGGAGAAAAAATGTTACAGTTACAATTAAGAATAAACAAGAGAACACTTATGAAGCAAGTGAAGCTAAATTAATTACAAAGTCATGAACAGAATTAAGTCAAATAGTGTATTTTCAGCTTTGTCATTATTACATGTGATATCTAAAGAATATGATGAATTAATCATGATTCTCAATGAAATTACAATGAGAATATTAATAAATATTTTTTAAAAGTAGAATTAATATATGAGTTAGTTAGAATATGGAATGCCTTATTGTTTTATTGAATTTGTATTATTAAATTAGACAGTGAAATCATAAAGTCTCTTCACAGTAGATGAGGAAATGGGAGAAGCCTTCTGGAACAAAGTAATGACATCCCAGGCAGACTGCATGTCAAAAGAGTTAAAGTAAGTTATGACGTTATCACTTGGCTGATCCTCATAGGTGTGGCCCACTATGGAGGGACTTTACAATCAGACTGTATCATTTTTAAATATATAGATTAAAAACATATAAATAAAAAGCACCAAGATCAAGAATTTTATATTTCATAGAAATATCTTAAAATTTCAAATTTGAGTTTATCATAATTTTACATATTTAGTAAAAAATAACTCAAAATATTTAAATTTAAAAACTGTTCTTATAGTTTTATGAATTAAAAATATAATACAAATGTTTTATTTCAAATTTTTTAAAATGAAAAAAACTGTAGTAATAACAAGTTAAATGTAGGGGGAAAAATATGCAAAAAACTTTTGAAATTAAAAAAAAATTTAATACTTTCAGTCAGTTAATTAGTTAGTTAGCCAAAGAAAGAAGTCAAAACCTAAAGATTATCACTTCAAATGTTTTCAATTGGGAGTCATATTAGATAATTTAAGTGGTAATCTTTAGGTTTTGACTTCTTTTTTAATGTTTTTTAAAATTACAAACTCTAATAGTTATAAACAACTTTTCAACTTTTCATTGAATAAATTATAATTTATCAATAATTTTGAAAAGATTAATCAAGAACATATATGGAAGAAAGAATAAATAGTTACCAGCATTTTAGCTTTGTGATGTATAACATAGTTAATATGTCTGTGTTAAAAGCTTTAAAAAATATTTTTATAATTAAAAAAATTTTTGATCAGTTATCTTTATTTGCACTTCAGCTAAAAGAATTAGCCAGTGATCTGACCATTGTAGGAGAAACATGTTTACTTCTCAGTGTCAACTTACACTATTCTCTATAATTTTTAGATTTTTCTTAGTATCTGCTTCATTCTACTTTTGACTCATTTCATCTTGATCCTATAATAAAAATGATATATGCCTATTTTAGCTAAATTTTTTCTATGTTAACATGTGAAATTCAGTCAAGACCAAATACAGTGATATTTCGTATTTTGAATGACTCTGGATGTTCCAGAGTTTGAATGGTAAATTCAAGAAAAATTTGACTCAGAATTGGAATAATGCTTCTTTGTTCAAACTGTACAAATAGTGAAAAAATGCCATCCATTGTGTGTCAAGTTGCCTCTTGTGCTTGCAGTGAATGCAACTGATTTTAAGTGCTTTTTTCACTTCATTTTTGGTGTGTTTGGTTATACATATATACAGGGTGTAACAGAAAGGTGTGAAAAAAAATTTGAGGAGTTGTAGAGGGGCTAATTTTGAGTTGGAAACTCTATGGCCATTTTTTGATTTGAAGCATTCACTTTGAGTTATAAGCGATTTTAAAAAATTGATATCACTTCCTGTTTAGCAAAACACTTCCTGTATGAAAATATTTGTTGATAAATATTAGTTTGATTTATTAATTTGCTACTTGGATTTTGAGTCTTTTTTTTTTGTAAGAGTACATGGCTTAACTTTATATATATCTGTGATAAGTTCCATGATTAAAAAAATTGCATATTTGAAAATGTTCTTAGAACATCTTTGAATATGGTATGTCTTAAACATTTAAATGTACTGCTAATTTTAAGGCTAATTTTTATATTCGAATATCTCCGAATAATATGGAACTTTTGACTTATTATGTTGAAGTCAAGAGCATTTGCATTATTTGTATTTGTTCGTCAACAGTGATTAGTTTGTATTGACCAAAGTGATTTTTTCCAATAATATCCAAATTTATGTTTTCAGAATATGCTAATATGCATTTAATGTATGGGCAAGCTTGCAGGAATGCACTTGAAGCTAGATAACTGTACCAAGAAACTTTCCTGGCAGAAGAGTGCCAAATCACCAAACTTTTACTGCTGTAGATAGACATCTGAGAGAAAAAGGGCAGTTATGCTCTAGTAAAAGTGAATGACGATCACCAAATGGCAACCAGAATAACCAAGACTTGGCTTTTCAATTGGTAGAAAATGATCCTGGCACAAGTACTGGAAAGGTTGGTGCTATTGTGAGTGTTAACCACATGACAGTTTTGTGTACTTTGCATGCACAACATTTGCATTCATGCTACCTACAGAAGATGCATATGCTGAATCTGACTGATTACTCTCAATAAGTGGAGTTTTGTCAATTGGTGTGCTCAAAATCCCACTTTTCTAAATAATGTTTTTTTCACAGATGAAGCGACTTTTTTACGAAATGGGATTTTTATTAATTCACATAATATGCATCACTGGTCAGAAGTAAATCTCCATAGTGTCACAGTGTGGTCTCATCAGCAGCAATTTTCTGTAAAAGTTAAAAAGAAATAAATAAAATAATTATTTTTAAAGTTTTTTAATTTCTTTATTTTTTTATAAGACACCTCTCTAATTATGATGCAAATATTTGTTTAAAACAATTTTTTCTACCATTTATAATTACTAAAGTTTACATATTGAATTTCTTTTCATAATGTTTTTAATTTCTGAGTAATTAGATGTTATAAAATAATCATTTAAAAATATTTGAAAAACATTTAGACTCTTACAAAAATAAATTTTATAGTAATGATTTTATGAAAGTTGTGATTAAAATACATAAAAGGTTATAATAATTTAATTATTTTAATCTTAAATAAATACATTTTAATACTATCATATTCTAAGTAATACTATGTATTACTTAGAATATGATGTTAATAATGGTGAATTTTCAAGCTTAAGGAAAAATATTTAATAATAATAAGATAATAAGTAAGACAGTAAGAGAAATCATTTATGAATGTTTATTGTTAAATTAACTGAATAAACTCTTAATTTAATAATACTAATCAATATGATATTATGCATATTAAATTTTATATTTTGAATATCAAGAAGTTGTCTGTTCAATTACTTCATAAATATATTAGAAATAGTTAATGTTTATTTAGCATTTATTTTCTGAAAAATATGACTCACTAGTAATTTTTTTCATTCCATATGATACAAGTTACTAAGTATGAAGTACTGTACCAAGTTATATTTATTATATTTTTTACTGAATGAGAACTATTATAATTGTCATCTGCTAATAGTTCACTTTTTCAATTAAAATGTTAATATTTTAAATGACTTTATAATAATAAAAAATAAAATTACTTGAAAAAATTTCAGTCATATTTACATTAATTTTATGCTATTTTTAGATTGTTTCAGAAACAGATTTACAAACTTTTGAAGGTACTTCTTCTGGTTATGATAAGCTAAATACATGTTTTCAACGTCAGAGCAGTCATGCACCTTCTGTTGCATTTGGTGAAGAAGGAATGTCAAAGTTTTCCTCTACTGTTGGAAAAATTTGCTTTTGGAAAAATTTTGCCTATGAAACTGAGGTTAAAGTTTATCTACATTTATTATTGTTTTTTTAAATGATAGTTTTCTTTTACTTATTATTAGAAATTGTTTTGCATTATTAAATTCTTTTTTTGAAATTATCAACTCTATCAAGCTAAATTTAACATAATCTCTATGGAGATTTAAGGAGTCAACCTATTTATTTCTGATTAAATGCATTGAAGTTTAAGTGTTTGATCTGACAATGAGACTAAAAGGTCACAAAAAACATTTAATCAGAAATAAATAGGTTGATTCCTGGAATTTCTACAATGATTGAATTATTAAATTTATTGACCTTATTTTCAGTTATAACTTAAGTTTTATTGTATTTAATTAATAATAATTTTACACTTTCATTTAGGGCCGTCCTTTTCTTACTACCACTCATGATGCTAATCTAGAAGAAATTGCAAATATTTTACAAAGTAAATGGAAAATAAAAAGTCCAAGAATTGTTTTAGTGGTGATTTCTAATGTAACATCTCCTCATGATTGGAAAAACAGCAGGCAGCTAGAAAATTTTCAAAAAGGATTGATTAAGGTTAGGGATTGAATAATTATTCAGAAATAAGACTTTTAAAATTAAATTGGGAAAGAATTTTTTTTAAATCCTACTTTTTAAAATTAATGTACAGTTATTTGATGATAGATTTTTATACTAATTTTTATTCATATTTATATATTTTTATTTCATTTCATTAACCATAATAAACAACTTGTTAACTCAGTTTAGCAAAAAAAGTAATTTAAATTTTTGAATATAGCAGACCCTCAATTTAATGGACTTCAGATTTGAAGAACAAAAATTTCTGTTCTAGAGGAAACTTTATAATTTTTTTTCATTTATGGATAGAATACATTGAATGATGGGTCAGTGAGTTAATGAATATAAATTACTTAATGTACAGCTTTTTGATATATCTTGTACATTGTAAGTTTGTTATTAAAATGTATGTTTTTTTAAACACATTTGATTTAATAGACTTTTGGCAATAATGGACACCACATCCCCACCAATTAGTCTGTTAAGTTCAGGTCCTACTATATATTATAAATACAGTCAAACCTCCAAGAGCCACATTAAATAGCTACCAAACAGTGGTCATCTTAAGCACTGGCTATTTTTATATTCCTGTTAGTGATTGTTGTTGAAAGGTTTGATGGTAGACATTTATTTTGAAAAATACAGTCGACCCCCCCCTATAACACGGTAGATACGTTCCACTTTATAAGAACTTCGCGTTGTAGGAATCCTTAAATACATGTGCCAATCACAGCCCAGCATGTGTGCAGTTTATGAACTACAGCTGTTTGAAAGGTTTTCTTCTATAAAATTAATTGATTCTAGACTAATTTGACTCAACATTTCCAAAACACGTATACTTTTTTGGGAATAATCTGTATAAACTATGCTATAAACAAAAAATTGTAGGATTACTTACCAAGTGTGCACTGTTTGATGATGCCATTGCTTAAGCTTGTTTTCGTCGCGGAGCAGTGCACCAAACGGCGGGTGCGTTTTCTGATAAGTTATTTTTCTGCAAAAAATTCTTTGAACTTTGGAGACATCATTAATAGAAATAATTTTTATGGCTGTTGAATAAGAAATGTTTTTTTCACAAGAAATGTATAAAATTACAGTACTGTATTAGACTTGCAGTACCTAATTTATATACTGTACAGACGATAGTAAGCTCAACTTACCCGCCTAAACTCTATGTAGCATGTAAGTAGTTCAGCTGCTCATCCACTATTGGTCCAGATTCGACCAATCCTGTTGCGACACAAGTCGGCAATGACGTTTTACCGCATTTTACGAGTCTCTTTTAGCGTCTTTATATGAATATGGTCACAATTTTTTTGCCGCGATATACGAATCCACATTATATGAACCTGCGTTATAGGGGGGTTGACTATATAATTTATAAAAAAAGAAACCGATACCATAAAATTTTTTTGTATTTTATTTTTAAAAAATGTATGTATATTTTTATTGAATTATTATTAGGAATATATAGTATTTTTATTATTGACAATATTTATAAAATTTACACTATTTGAATACTGGAACTTGTAACTAACCCTTTCAATTTAAATAAAATTTTTTTCAATTTTTGAAAAAAAAATTTTATTGTCAGTTTTACCTTTTTTTAAAGTTTATACAACATATACTACTGTGTGTTTTTTTGTGATACTTCTAAAGAAAACCTGTATTTGTGTAGCATAATGATATGGATTTCGATGTAAAACGCCCTTAAGAGAAAAAATGGAAATTGTCAAAGATATTATAAATTAGAAAACATTACAAATTTATAGTACAAGTACTGTGAAAAGGATGATGAAATATGTGGAGTATTTTAAGCACTGAAGAGGGGCTAGAAAATCAAACTTGCCCGAAATGCATATGTAAAAAATAAAGAAGTTTTATAACCTGTAAAGCTGTGAGAAAGTCTACCGAAAATTTGTTCGGATTGAAGAGACATTTACCTATTTTATAAGTAATGTTTATAAAATATTGCAAACTAATCTTTTAAAATCTTCATTACTTCTGGAATTCATACTTTACATTTGGAAATTAATTTAAAATACATTTTGTATTATATTTTTTAAAAATTTCTTCTTATTTGTCTTTGTAGGCTGCTAATGCTACAGATATGTGGATAGTAACTCAAGGAATTAATGTTGGAATTACAAAAGTAATTGGTGATGCAGTCCATTTGGAACAGTTAAGGCGACAAGGGTTAAAATGCCACAAACATCCTAATCAAAACAGTATTAAATTTATACCTTTGAATTTAATTGGTATTGTAAGAGAAGATTTTCTAATATATGGAGATTTATTTGATGGAAGAGTAAGTATACATTAAAGTACATTTAAATTAAAGAATAACTACAAATTAAGTACATATTTTTATTAAAACAGTGGAAAGAAATCTATAAATCTATCTTATTTTTAAATTAGTACTTAAAATTAAAATAATTTGCAGATATCCAAATTTAATATAACTCTTGTATTTGATACATCAGAATCTAATATATATATAGCCAATCAGAATCAGAGTTTTATATATGACATGTGATGTATATTTTGCCAATCAAACAAGTCTAACATCAACTCAAGTAAACCAAAGTGCCACCATTATTTCTTTTGCTTCAAAGACTTAATTGAAGATTTCAAATATTTACATCACATTTGGATTAAAACATTTGTCATAATCTGCATGTATTTTGATATTTATTAAATACTTTCATAATTATTTTTGTGTTTATACTTGTTCTCAGCTGATGGTGATTCCTGTTCCAGGCAAAAGTAATGGTAGCATTATCTGTTTTGTTAAAGTGTGGTTCTATTTTATTTTTTTATCATTTATTTTCCTAATTTTTAAAGTACTTTTCTAATTAAAATTTCTACATTTTATAAATTACTTTTATTGTAAATATTCATCTAACACACAGCCAATCAATACAATTAATTTAAAATAACTTTGTTTTTATTATTCCTAAATAGCTTTAAAATATTTAACTGTAATGAAATAAATACAATCCACTTTTTTGGTTGTTTTTTTTTACTCTTTACACACTATGGACACATGGAGGGCCTCAAGGCCCATCTTGGGTTTGGCCATGCCTGACATGGAGCATTCTCTCAAATTATTCTTGGGATTTTTTAATCTGCTGAGATTTGTTCCCAGATTCCAGAGCAGTATGCTGAGACCTTCAAAAATTGCTTGATCATCTCTCCATCATAAATCCATATTACAACATAAAAGGAATTTAATACAGACAATATCATATATATACAGTTGACCCCCCTCTATAACACTGTTGATAATTCCGTTTTATATGAATTCCATGTTGTATGAGTCACTTAGATTTTACAAATACGTGAGCTGTTCACAGTCCGGAACACGTACGAGGGTAGTCCCAGAAGTACCCGACCTAACAAAGAAGACACAAAAAATTTTTTGTGTCTTCATTAAATAGTCTCCTTTTAGCTTGATACACTTTTTCCAGCAATGTACAATAGCTTTGATCCCCTGTTTATAGTGAGAACTGTCGAGCTTCTCAAAATAGCCATCAACTGCAGACTACATTTCTTCATTGTTGGCAAATCTTTTATCACCAAGACATTTTTTTAAGTTTGGAAAGAGAAAATAATCCGAGGGGGCTAAATCTGGCGAATAGGGAGCGTGAGGAAGCAATTTGAACCTTAACTCATTGATTTTGGCCATCGTAATAACAGATGTGTGAATTGGTGCGTTGTCTTGATGAAACAACATTTTCTTTTTCGCCAAATGTGGCCGTTTTTTCTTGATTTCATCATTCAAGTGCTGCAATAAGTTCGCGTAATACTTGCCGTTGATTGTTTTTTTTGGGCGCATCCCAAAAAACTGACGCCATGACCTTGCCATCAGATGGAACTGTTTTCGCCTTCTTTGGAGCAGATTCTCCCCTTTCAGTCCATTGTTTCGACTGTTCTTTCGTCTAAGGTGTGAAATGATGGACCCATGTTTCATCCATGGTTATGAATCAACGCAGAAACTCTGCCTTGTTGCTGCGAAACATTGCCAAAGACTTGATTGAAACATCCTTAGGACGATGTTTTTGTCCCATTGTGAGCAAACGCGGCACCCATCTTGCGCACAGCTTTCTCATGTCCAAATTTTCAGTTAAAATGCGATGTACAGCACTTTTTGAAATGTCTACCATGTCTGCTAGCTGTCGCACTTTGAACTGACTATCATCCAATACCATTTTGTGGATTTTTTCCACCATTTCTGGCATGGTCACCTCACTTGGTCGACCACTGACATGTTTGTCTTGGCAGCTCATACGGCCTCGTTTAAACTCTACCACCCAATATTTTATTGTTGTAAACGAGGGAGCAGACTCCCCCAGAGTAGAATCTAGCTCATTTTTAATATTGGTTGGACTGAAACCTTTCAAATGAAAGTATTGTATCACATAACGATGACAAATTTTTTCCATGTTTACAAATTCACTGAGATTGTTCACTATTTATGGCTGCCAAAAAAATACTATACAATGTAACGTCTTCAAACTTCAAACTTAAGCTTTATAAGGTTGATACTTTCGAACACAGTTGTTTTTTTTTTCAAATAAGTATTGCCATCTATGTCAGGTCGGGTACTTCTGGGACCACCCTCGTATTTGCAAAATATAAGTGATTCGTACAACATGGAATTCATATAAAACAGAATTATCAATAGTGTTATAGGGGGGTCGACTGTATGTGGCATGATTATACAACAAACTTTCTAGTAATGAAATAACTTTATTATTATTGACAAGACTATGTCCTATTTATAAAATCGCAGTGCTGTCCTGGCTTACCAGCTTAGAGGTATGAAGGAGTACATGTCAGGAGTTGCAATTTGGCACAGAATATTAGGTGACCAAATCAGGTGCACATAAAAAAAAACAAGACTTGTGGGTACTCAGGAGACCAAGAACTGAGTCAAAATAAAATACAAAATGGCAACATCTTTCTACAAACAGGCACTAGTGCAAGATTTGTGAATGTGTTATTTATTGGAAAGCTGGAAATGCGACCATTGAGAAATCAAATTTTGACAAATGAATCTTTGAAAAAACCCATTTACCTGTCTCATGTTATTCCGGATATATCTCTGGTTGTGATGTGCTGATCTTGACCAGTTGCCTGAGATATCTTGTTTCAGTATCAGAACGTTTTGGCGCTAGTTGTTATAATTTTATATTAAAAGTAACTTCTAAAATATAATTTTTTTTGTTTTTACATTTATTAATATATTTATTTTGTTTGTGCAAAATAAAAAAATAATTTCAGACAATACAATAGCCACAATGATTTTTTTTAAGAACGGGAAATTTTCCTTAGTAATGGACAAAGATTCCACCCAGGGTGACATGCAACAGAGAGAAATTTCAACATTGGATTGGTTAATTTCACAGAAAATGCTTCATGGACAACCTAGTGGTCATGGCTGTGGCCAGGGCCGGCAAAGTTTGAATGATCGTACTCAAAACCAGTAATACCAAAGAAGATTGGACAATGAGAACAAGACCTGCTGTGAGCATCGAAGTGATCCTGCTCCTTACTTTAGCCAAGAAAGGTCTGTGACAATGCAACCCATTGTAACCATGGCAGCAATGAAACCCACCGTAATCTATTCAAGGACACTCGAGTACCAGTGTTGGCTTTTCCTTATTGAAGAGTGCTCATTTTTCTATTTTCCTTAGAAAACAGTGGGCAGTCAAGCCCTGAGTCTCCGAGTCCGAGTCTTGAGTCGCAAAAGCCATTTTTGGGACATAGTCTTGTCCCAAAAATGGCTTTGGCGTTTTACTTGTTTATTTTTGTGGTTAAAGATAAATTTTCGTATTCACTATGTATAGAATTTAAGTACAGTCGACCCCCTATAACACGGTAGATACATTCTGTTCTTTATGAAATTGATGTTCTAAGAGTCCTTAAATACATGAGCCAATCACAGCCCGGCACGTACGCAGTTTATGGACTATGGCTGTTTGAAAGGTTTCTTCCATAAAATTAATCGATTCTAGACTAATTTGACTCAACATTTCCAAAATACGTATAATTTTTTGGGAATAATCCATATAAACTATGCTATAAACAAAAAATTGTAGGATTACTTACCGAGTGTGCACCGTTCAATGATGCCATTGCTTAACCCGTTTAGTTCCCAGCAATTTTTGATATAATTGTAATTAAACATAAAAAATACTTAAACCTGAAAAAAAACGAAAGAAATGCGTTAATTTAGAAGAAAAAGCTTCAAATTTTATTTTTTTTTAACTCGCCTTTCTGTGAAATTTAACACCGATGAGTTATTGTTTACACAGCTGGATGACCTTGAACACAGCTGGAGTCGGATTTCCCGGGACATTCTCATAGAAGTCTCGGGAGGACAAGGGTTTAAAGTAGGGTGACATCGAAATTTGCATATATTTTCAAATATTTTTAAAAAATTAAAAATTTTATTGCGATTTCCGACCCCCCCTAATCAATTAAATTAATATAAAATAAAATATATTAATTAAAAAAATTTAAAAACTTTTGCAGGTCGTTTTTGACATCAGAAACTAGCTTTAAATAACTTTACGAAGTAAAATTAGTGCGCTACAACTTAGGAACCATGAAATAAAATTGATAAAAAACTCCCATTAAAAAACAATTAAGCCTTAATCGAGCCTTCACATAGGCTCATTAAAATCGCGATAAAATTTTTTCGCGCGGGCAAAAAATTTTGAAAAAATTTGGGGACCTAAAAAACATTCCAAAAATTCAAAAAAAAAAATTTTTTTCAAAAATGGCCTTAAGGACCACGTTTTATGTAACGCTATATAGCGTGCCCGAGTTAACTCGGGCGAAGAACTAAACGGGTTAAGCTTGTTTTCGTCATGGAGCTTGTCATCAAATGGAGCTCGCATGCTTCCTGATAAATTATTTTTTTTGCAAAAAATTCGCTGAACTTTGGAGTCATCATTAATATAAATATAATTTTTATGGACGTTAAATAATAAATGGTTTTTAGTAGGTCCACTGCTTGTTTAAACTCAATGGTTTGTACAATATCCACTATTTGCCTGGATTCGACCAATCCTGTCACGACATGAGTCGGTGATGACATTTTACCAAATTATATGAGTTTTTTTAGCATGTTTGTACGAATACTGTCGCAATTTTTTAACTGTCATATAGTAATCCGAACTATATGAACCTGTGTTATAGGAGGGTCGACTGTATTTGTATGCATATACACTTTAC
Organism: Centruroides sculpturatus; assembly: GCF_000671375.1. Taxonomy (NCBI): domain Eukaryota; kingdom Metazoa; phylum Arthropoda; class Arachnida; order Scorpiones; family Buthidae; genus Centruroides; species Centruroides sculpturatus. Next base: position 246,227 of record NW_019385441.1, on the reverse strand, counting down.
CAATGGCAACAAATGTGAATATCTAGCATACTAACAAACTTTACATTGTTATACTTATTACAAAATATTGAACTATTTGCAATCATTGTATAATTGTTGGAAATAAGCAAACTATGAATTTACAGGAATCAATGTTAAAGTATAAAGAAACACAAGAAGACTGACAAACTTGAAAATATAAATACTTTTTCTCTTATATTCATTTAAGCTTTCTTTGACAACAAACCAAATAAGTGAATTGAACAGAATTTAAAACAAACCAACATTAAAAATATAAGTACAGTACATATGTACTTAAGTATTAATGTGCCAACTTCATCATAGCAAGCTATACTCCTTTTTGCTCAAAATCATTATTTATTTTTAGATAGTTTACTACTTGAATGCATTCAAGATGTAGACTATCTGCTAAGTTTCCTGAACCAAGTATTGAATCTTATACCATTGGTCCAATATCATTGTTTGGTCAGCAATACTTAATGATATGTCTAATAATTTTACATTTCATGCTTTGCTTAATAATTACTTTAAAATACAATTTGTATTAATTTTTCAACAAATTATCAGACTTGCAGTAATCTCTTTCTGTTAAGTGTTTAAGTAAAGGCATTTTATCTTCTGTTTGTTACTTCTAGAGTAAAAATTCTTGTTGTTGAACAACAGGAAAGATCAAACAGGAAAGATCAAACTTAATTAAAAAATAATTGGTTAAGCTTTAATCAGATTAATTTAATTTTACACATAGATTATTTTTATGTATGTAAGTTGTAAAATTTGTTTTTATTTATAATTTTAATTCATAAATTGCTAAGGAACTTCAGTGAAACTTGATTATAAAACAATGTATTTTAATATATTAATTGGATCATTCATATAGTTTAATTTTCTTCAAAAATGGAACTATTGCACAATTAAAATCAATATTGAATTATATTTATTCAATACTAGCTTACCCGTCGCGCATTGCTGCGATCTCAGAAGAAAGGAAATTCAAGCAAACGCGTTATGATAAAATTAAATTTACATTTTATCATTTTCATTGAAACTTATTATTGGGTTGTTCGGAAAGTAAGTTCGTTTTTTTACCACTAGACGGATTAGTGGTATTTTTCCCGCCATTTTCGTTCTAAACCGTATTATCATTATATATTTTGACAGCTAGCATTTTATGGCTTATTTATAAAAAATTTTGTTTGATTTCGTGCAATTGTTTATTTTTTGTGTCCCATCAAATATGGAAGATCGAAAGCAGCAACTTCGGCATATTTTGCTTTTTTATTACCAAAAAAATAAAAATGCCGTTCAAGCAAGAAAAAAATCGTGTGACATGTATGGTGGAGATGTGTTGACAGAACGACAGTGCCAAAACTGGTTTACAAAATTTCGTTCTCGCAATTTCAGTATTGAAGATGCACCACGTTATGGATGGCCAATTGAAGC
>NW_019385441.1:182356-243740 GCF_000671375.1 Centruroides sculpturatus | reverse complement strand
ATATATATTTTTTAATCCTTTATAATTTTAATTATTTAATTGCTCCTTTCTCTCTTCCTTGGCATGTTGTGAAATTTCTCATAGTTGGATAATAAACCGTTTTATTGTAATTTGTCTTTTTAAATTATTTTGAGTCGATATTAAAATTTGGAAAAGGGGATCCCTAGATCGGTAAAATAGGCGAATTTCCTTCTACAACTTTGGTTGTTGTTCATGATACAGTTAAGGCTTTAACAAAGTTCGAGCAATTACGTAATTAGCAAAAAAAAGTTGAAATAAAGTGATTAAACAAAAATTATAACAAATATCGTAAATAATAAATGCATATATAGAGATATTTTTTGGAGGGGGGAAATGGTCTTCACAATTTTAAATTGATTGAACACACTGTGCTCGAATGCTCGTGTAAATGCGCGCCATCTATCGTAGGGTAAATGCCAGAAACCTTCGCGGGAGTGTATTAAAAAAAAAACTTCCCAAAGCTTCATGGCAATCGTACTATGTCACAAACCTTCGCTGGAGTATATACGAAACAATTTTCCAAAGTTTCACGGCAATCGGATAAACGGTGTGGTAATGCATGAAGGACACACACACACACACACACACACACATTCATTTTTATATATTAATATATAGATAATTATAAAAATTAATTATTTTTTTTTCCTACTCTTTTTGCCCAGTGGGCACTAAGAAGGCCTTTCTATAAAACCTATTGCGGGTTTGGCCAGGCCCACAATGTTGCATCTAGGTTGTGAAGAATGGGACCTAGTATATCTGAGACAGACTGCCTATGAAAAATTTCCAGGAAATTGCTTGCCTGGATTTGATCCTTGGTTTCTTCAGAGCAGTAAGCTGACAACATAACTATTCAGCCATCCAATCATAGCATTTTTTAGATTGGAAAAGTAATTAGACTTTGTTTTTATAGGTTTTGAATTGTAGTGAATCATATTACAATATAGATAGCAGAAGATAATTTTGGCAAAACCTGTTGTGAAAAAATTATCAGAAAAATGACAAAATATATTGATTATTTTCATCAGTTCACTTTTAATTGAAAATTAAAAATATTTTGGTGATAACTATGAATTGTTCTCTCAAAACTTGTTTTCACTTTATATTATTAAATAATGTCATTTATTTTTAAAAATATTTAAGGGTTGAAACAATAATTAGATTTAATTTGTTAGAGAGAAAATTTTTATTCAATATTTTTTTTATGCAGCTTGATCGAGTAGAAATTGAAAATGAAGGAAACTGTCCAGAAGAAAACAAGTATGAATTAAATCCTGATCATTCTCATTATATTATTGTTAAAGATAATACAATTAATAAAACAGGAATGAATCATTTTCTGCTTCATCTGGAACAATATATGGTTAGTGCTGTGGAAACTTCAACTCCAAGTAAGAATTTCATTTTTGTAATTTTTGTAATTCAATTAATATTATATATTTATTTAATATTTGATATAATTGCATTGAATATTGTAAAAATACACAGAATCGCCAAAACATACAAACATTTAGAGAATATGAAGAATATATAGATTTACAGAAAATAATGAATTGCTATTTGGAAAATATTTTATAGATAAGGATTATAGTATTTGCATTCTACTTTTCTATAAATATCTTAAAAATAAATTTTTAAAGAATAAATAATACTTTTAATTATAGTATAAAATTTATAATTAAATTTAAACTATATCTAACTATAAATTTTATAAAATTGGCACAAGTGTTACTCATTCTTTTAACAAATTATCATTCCAATATACTTTGAATTTTTTTTTGTTTTCAACTCATTTAGTTTTATGCAATATACAGTACAGTTCATTTACTATAATCATTTTGGAACTTGTTTATATTGATAACAATAAATAAATATTAACATTAAGTGAAGTACATAGATGAAGACTTGTTTTATTAAATCCCTCATTAATTTTTTCTCAGTCACTGTTGCATCCTGTACATTCACTTTTTTGGCTTTGATGTATGTCATATGTTTGTTGTGAAATATTTCTACAGCATTTTTTTATCTTAACATCTCTGATGCATTTACAGTTGTTAAGTATTTCTTCAATAGATGGCATTGTTACAAAAATTGTTTTGTCGTTTTTCCTAATTTATTTTTGGAATTTGACAACATCTATGTAAATTGTTTTTGGTAGTTTTTTTGCAGACAAATAATCAAAACTTTTTATTTATTAATATTATTAATAACCACTAAATAAATAATTAAAATGATTTTATTTTTAGAAAAATAACATGTGTAAGAGCTAATCTTTTGCATATTATTTCATAAATATTAATTATATATCAAATATCAATGAAGAAATAATTGAAAACATTTTTTGGATGGTCATCCTGAAAAAATTACTCTCACAAGGGATAAAAAGGACAGTGTTGTTCAATAAAGATTAAAACAATGGATCAGTGATATTTCTAAAAAATTTTTTAAACAACAAGACTTTGGTTTTGGTTGAAGTATAGTATCTTTTTGTTAATAATTTGCTCACTAGTATAAATCGCTTGAAATCGGTCATAAAAGAGTAATTTTTACTTGTACTTTTAATCTGAGAATAATTTTTATTTTTAGAATTTACAACAAATTTTTTAAAAAGGACATGTTAAAGCAATTAAAAAATGTATAAGTTGAAGATTTGAATAATTTGATAAACTGAAGATTATTGCTATTATTATTATTATTATTGTTGTTGAGTTATACTCGGTTCACACCGGTGGCTGTGTGCTATGCCGGACCAGAGTCAAGGCATAGCAACCAAAACAAAACTAAAATTAAATAAGTGTGTCAGTGTGTGTGTCTGTATTCAGGAATTTCCTAACAATGTGGCATGTATTCAATATAGTGGCCTTCTGTAGTGTTATGTATGTATTTCTANCCTTGGTGTATGAATGTGTGATTTGTAGGAGTTGATGAAGTTGTTTTTGTGTGGATGCATAAAGTTTTATGTCGTCCATGTACATTATTATTATTATTATTATTATTATTATTATTATTATTATCTGTTGTTTCTCATCTGTTGATTGTATTGCTGGTGTTGGCCTTTTTACACATTGAATTATTCCCACGAATCTAAGATGTAGTAAGGTATCAGTGTAGAATGTGTGCAGACCCAAACAATATGGCTTTTTTAGTTGGCAGATGGTGATTTTGAAAATTTTTAGATTTAAGTGCTGCCATAGGTGTTTTGGAATAGCACCCAGTGTGCTGATGACCACTGGTACCACAACTGCTGGTTCATTCTATGACCTTTGAATCTTTAGATCTTAGTATTTTATGATTTTTTCTTGTTTTTTTTTTTTTATTCTGGAGTCTCCTGGTTTGACAATGTTGATGATCCACCATACTCTCTTTTTCTCAACCACCATTATATCTGATGTATTATATGCTGGAATGTTGTCTGTCTGTATTCTGAAATCCCATAGGATCTTAACTTCAGAGTTTTCTACAACTTTTTTGTTATGATCCCACCAGTTTTTTGTAATTAGCACAAAGTAGTTTTGGCAAATATTCCAGTAGATCATTTTAGCAACTGTATTATGGCATTGTTTATAGTTAGTTTGTGTGATCTTTGCACAGGAGCATAAAATTATCAAATTGTTCTTCCATCACTTGCATCAAAATTTTCAAATTAGAATTTTCAGAATAAGTTTTGTGTTTTTCTGAGTCATTCCCCCTGATAAAATTGTCTTCAGCAGTATAGCAAAACCTCACTTAATGTTGTTTCTTTATAATATCATTGAGAAAAGATACAAGAACATTTGTAATTATTTACAATTATTGTTGTTAAATTTTTTTTATAAACATAAAATTGGTTTTATGAGGTGAAAAATAAATATTGGAGATTTCAAAAACAATATAAATACTGTTATATTAACTAAATTGTATTTTGCTTATGTCATTTATCTATAATAAAATTAGTTTAGTTATACATAATTTATGGGTACTACCTGACTCCAAAAAATATCAAATTGACTATATCTATGTAAAACAAAGATGCAGGAACCAGATGAAATCTAGTCATAGTTACCCAGGCCCAGATATACAGTGACCATAAGATAATTATAGCAAGGTGTAGCATTAGGTTTAAAAAGGTCATGAGAATTGGAAGAAAAAATATATGTCTAGAAAGATTAACAGACATGACAAGACAAATTGATGAAGAAACAACTAATAATTGGTTCAATAGAACCTCTGAATCTGGACAGGATGGAATAAAAGGCAAGAATTAAGAAAGTTTCCAAAAAGAAAATTGGCACCTAGAAAATCTTGGATGACAGAGGAAATAAAGATATAAAGAGGAGTCGACAAGACAGAGTATACCATAAAATCAAATGGCTCATACACATAAGATTAAGATCAACTATAGTCACAGAAAAAGGAGGCAAAATTTTTATATACAATGAAGAAATTAGTGACAGATGGAAAGAGTATATGGAGGAATTATATAATGATGAAATTAGAGACATTGAAAATGAAAATATAATTGATACAGAAAATTTAGGTCTATTAATATTAGAGGAAGAATTTGACAAGCACTCAGAAAACTAAGCTTGGGGAAGGCAACAGGAATAGACAACATACAGAGTTTTTTAAAAATGTAGGAATAGATATGAAAAAGCAATTATATAAAGTAATTTATGACTGTTATGAAACAGATGAGATACCATGCAATTTTATGAAAATCAGAACTATCATTCTAAAGACATTGCTTTAGAATGCTCTGATTATAGAACAATATCTCTTATCACATACCTCAAAAAAATTCTACTACATATAGTTAAAAGCAGAATACAAAGTAAAATAGACAATTACTTGGAATAAGAATAGTTTGCATTCTGGGTAGGTAAAGGCATGAGAGAAGCTATCTTTGCATTGCAAATGATTCTAGAAAGAAGCTTAGAAATTAACAAAAAAAAAAATATATATATATCACATTCATAGATTTAGAGAAAGTGTTTGATAGAGCAAAATGGGATATGCTATTTAAAACTATGAAGAAGACAAACTTAGATTGGAGAGATAAAAGGATAATTTACCAGTTACAGAAGAACCAGCATACATATAATAAATATGAATGGAGTGAAGAGAGAAACAAAGATGAAGAAGAGTATAAGACAAGGCTGCCCACTTTCTCTTTACCTGTTTAATATATAGATTGAAGAGATTAAACAAAAGATGAGGAGTAAGACAAAAGGTATAATGATAAATAAGAAAAAGATACACTACATCAGATTTTCTGATGATATAGTTAGTGATAATGAATAATTCAGAAAGAGAAAGAAAATGAATTACAGTATAAGCTTAGTATACTGCACTAAAACTTACATCAATGGAGTTTAAAGATAAACATTAAGAAACAAAGATTATTAGGAATTAAAAAAGACTGCAGTGGAGAGAGAGCATTAGTTATGATGAGGCTTAACCTTTAGATACCTAATTTTGCTTGATAATGCAGTTTCCAAGAACCTGTCAATAACATTAGGTGAGGACTTTTTGTATTTTCCTGTAATTCATTTGAGGATTGTTTTTTTCAAGTTTGGGATGTTTTGTTGTATGTAGCCCTTTTTCAAATTAAATCTTCTCATCATCTCTCATATTCAGCTTTGATTTAAGCTTATTAATATCATTCAGAACATTGATGATTTGCTTATCAGGCTAAACTCTTTTGGTATAATTTTATACTTTTTGCCATGAGCATTGTTCATAGAATGTTTATTTTTCCATGCCATAACATTTTTGTTTTGAAGTCATGTTTTACATGTAGGCAAAATGAAATTGAAACTAGAAACTACAGGGTGGGAAAAAAAGTCACTTAACAGTTGTGAGAATCGAACAAGTAAAAGGAAAACAACTGAAGGATGACCTCATCAGAAGCTAGTGTATGTCAACTTTCTGATCTGAGAAAGTGTCAACTTATGCTTTCTCAGAGTCAGTAGTGACACCTTTCCCATGACTTTTAGTCACTTCTAAGATATTTAGTACTTTGAATATGATAAGGAATGGCTGATTTCAGTCAGTTGTCACCCATTCTTTCAACTGTTCAATTTACTGTGTCTGTGTGCCTTTCTGGATTAGTGCTTTTCTGATTCTTCGACATTCCTCTTCTTACTGGTTGTCTCCCGAACTGCTAACTGAAGGACTACATTTCACCTTAACAGTGAAAGATCCTTAACAGTGATTCTAGTTCCAATTTGTGAGGTACCAAAAATTTGTAATCTCTCTCTCTCTCTCTCTCTCTGAAATGGTACAACATGTTACACAAGGTATTCACAATTTTTGTGCTGTCTAATAAATGTTTAAGTGTAGTAAATTGTGTTGAGTGAATCAATTTCAACTGAATCTTGTCTTTTCCTACTCTATCCTGTTACCTCTAATCTCATATATGAGACCGCATATTGCCATCCAGGAAAATGCTCAAAGCTCATGTAATAGGTGTAACCTACTTGGTGTTAGAATTTACACACTACTATTAGAGAACCTTACAGTGGTATCAGAAGGAAAGATCATAGTAGAATCACACAGTGGTGCCTGGACATCACCCAGAAACCCTCACATACTTCTGCTACACAATACAGAATGTACCCAAAGAATGTACATTAATTTAAGCACATCATGTAATATGCATAACTCTGTAACTGTTTGAGGTAGGTCAATAAAATCTTTCAGCAATCAATTCCTTGTGAAATTCTGACCTTAAATGATGTGTCACATGAACACCTTTCCATTTACAGTTGTATTCAATATGGCCACCATCAATACGGCAGTCTTGCGTGTAACACACATCAATCTCTTTTCCCCTTGGTCTAATGTATTCCTGATATGAGTGAATTAACTTTAGGTACATTCTATATTCTGTAGCTGGGGTGTTGACTTTTTCCCCATCCTGTATTGTGTGCTTTTCATGCTTGGATGCAATGCATTGCTGCTCTTTGACAACAATGAAGGCAATGCCATTTAATATTTTTACTTATTTGGTCATTTGCTACATAATACCGTATATCATATACCAAGTGCCAAAATCAATTAGCAGAAATTATACCTTATAATGAAATGTACAACACAAGCATGTCAAGCATGTTTTACCGTTGTCTTAAAATTAGTAGTAGTATTGGAGTATACTACTACTATTTTTATCACTGTCTTTTATGAGTAAAAGCTTGCACCGATAAATTTGTACTTTTTCATATCTTATAATAAGCATGCTATATATCAAACTGTTACTGTATAATAATTATTAATAATGATAATAAAAGAATAACTATATTAAAATGATAATGTAGAGAAGAAATAGAGGAGAGATTACATAAAAGAAATATAAATAAAAATTAAAAATTTTTATTATGTGATGATTTACATTTTACTTTACTTGTTTTATCAATATATGATTTAATGAAAATATTTTTTAAAAATTTTTATTTAAAATATAATATTAGAAATATCAACAGCATTTAGATATTAGGTTTGTCAAAAAAAAAAAAAAATTTATATTATTTATAGATCAAAGAAATGATGATATTGAAACTTTGAGTTCAAATGAAATTCCTGTAGTGGCATTGTTAATCCAAGGTGGTTACAATTGTGCTCGACTTGTTTTAGACCATTTAAAAAAACAACTTCCTGTTGTTGTGCTATATGGATCAGGTGGATTAGCTGACTTAATTGCACATGCTTATTATGAAATTCAGTATAGGTAAATATATTCATCATACTTTTCATAATTTTAAAATGTTTAATTCAGTTGTTAATTTAATTAATTTCAAATATCAATAATAAATATAAAGAATAACAAAATAATTATAAAACAAAAAGAATCTATGTATTAAAATGGTGTAATGGTGTGAACTGTAAAGAAATCTGTAAAGCATCTGCAAAGTTTGAATGTTGTTTGATGATGTTCAAACTTTATTTCTGGGAATAGCACCTCAATTTACAATACTAAGCATATGATATATTAAGATTTGATTTAAAATTGTTTATTTATTCATAGTTTCCTAGAAACTAATTAGATATCAAAAGCAAGTGCTACTGTAATGAAAAATTTATATTAGAAATGTGAATGTAGAAATTTATATTAGATATATAAGTATATATAAGATTCTCCCCTACTTATAAATAGGTAGATTCCTAAGATTTTATCATAAGTTAAAATGTTCCTAAGCCAAAAACTAATCTAGAAAGTACATTTTTACATAGAATAATCATGTATTGTTAATGTTTTATTCTTAAATGTGCTTAATAGAATAAATTTGAAGCTACAAGTGTTTCAAATGTGGTTTTTTCACCTAATGCACTTAAGTTTTGTCAGCTTTACTTTCTGTGGTAAATGTTTTCAACCTATGAATAAGTCAAAAACATTTTCATGGTATTAAACTTACTGCTGAAAATCAAAAGATGTGTTTCCTTACCAACGTAATAGAGCCACACTTCTTGCACTCATCTCCACTGTTAGATTTATTATTACATTTTGGATGCACTTTTGAAAGCACTAATTGTAAAAGTTTATAAAAATTGCAAATGTGAGATTCTGAGGGCAATTAAGTAATTTGATTAATTGTAGCATGGAAAAAACCTAGGTCTCCACCTGGCATTTCCATTTTCCTTGGGTTAGATAAACAAGAGACAATCAAATGTTTTAGCAAAAACAACAATCTTTTCTTTTGTTTTGGGAAAGTTGCTAAGATAATTCCCAACATCTAATTGACATCTAAGAACTTTGACTTTGTTTAAATTACAGTAGAACCTTGCTTAACAAGCACCTCGCACAATGAGCAAAACAAATTGTGAAAAATGACTCGCTTAATGAGCGATGCTTCGCATAACGAGTGACAAGGAGAGGGAAAGTCTCTAATTGTACACATGCTCCATCAGTTTGTGTTTAGCACTCGTTCTGCCAGCATCTTAGTGTTGCTTGTGATCACACATTTTTCAACACTTGTGTTCAGACATTACATATAAATATCAACAACCATAACTCATTATACAATAAACATACCAAACAATATGCCAAATTCTTGGACTATGTAAAGGCTATAATTAAATATTAGAAATTGATAATTTGACTAGAAGTAGGCAGTTATGCTGCCATCTTGTACTAAATTTAATGACCAATTCCAAATTAAATTTTAGAAATGTCTAAATTAAAAATTAATTATTTATACTGTAATTATTAAATTTAATATGAAATGGATCATAACTGCCTAACTCTAATCAAATTAATTAATTTCTAATATTTAATTATAGACTTTTCATAGCCCAAAAATTTGGCATATTGTATGGCTGTTTATGATATGTATTTTTTTGATTTTTTTTGTTTTCTGCAAATTGGATGCACATTTCAGGTTGGTTCATTCCACACTAGAAGAAAAAATAAAGATGATTCACATTCCTTAACAATGTATATTGTATAATTTTCTTTGAATGAATGTTATACATAAAATACTTGAGTATTGTTTTTCGGCATGGAACACATTATCGTTTTTTACATTAATTTATATGGGGAAAAACTGTTTTGCTTAATGAGTGTTTTGCATTATGAGTAAGATTCTGGAATGAATTATGCTCATTAAGTGAAGTTCCACTGTATAGTACACAAGAGTAGCAGCACCTGGCAGAAAGCATCAACAAACCACTCAGGTCACCAAATTCTTACAGTCCTCCTCAGCTAAGCTGATGACACATCTTGAATTTAGGACCACAAAAATGGAAGTCACCTTGATTAAATTCCCTCACTCAGTGAGGATAAAAGGGTGCACACCCGATCTTCAGGGCAGACTCTACCTAGAAGCTGGACCGAAGCGCGTCCATCAACCCATCATCTCCCAGCTCTCGTTGCCCATCACTCACCGGAGAATAGTCTCCTGAGAGGTCTCCCTAATCTATGTCAATGCTACCAGATTCGAAGATATTGGTCTATTTCCCATAGAGGTATTTTACTTAGAGATTCATTGTAAACTCTCTCTTGCTCCATTAGTGCAGAAGTACTTAGATATAGGATATAAGATATGTCATAGTTCATATCTTAGATGTATTATCAATCAAAGACGTTGATTGTAGTTGTACTGTACAGTCGACCCCCCCATAATGTGGGTTCATATAATGCGGATTCGTATATCGCGGCGAAAAAATTGCGACCATATTTGTATAAAGACGCTAAAAGAGATTCATAAAATGTGGTAAAACGTCATCGCTGACTCGTGTTGTGACAGGATTGGTCGAATCTGGACCAATAGTGGACGAGCAGCCGAACTACTTACATGCTACGGAGAGTTTAGGCGGGTAAGTTGAGTTTACTATTGTCTATACAGTATATAAATTAGGTACTGCAAGTCTAATACAGTACTGTAATTTTATACATTTCTTGTGAAAAAAACATTTCTTATTCAACGGCCATAAAAATTATTTCTATTAATGATGGGTATGTTCGTAAAGTCAAACGAGTTAAACGCGTTAGTAACGAATCGTTCGAATAGTAGTAGTCTCGCTCAGTGCGCATGCTCTGCGGTGATGACATTTCGAACGAAACTCTAACGAAGTTCACGAAGGAAAGAGTTAGTTTACTTCGTTAAGAAAATGGCGCCCGACGATATCAATGTTTCTAAATCTACTCGAGCATTTAAATTGTGAATTAAAAGATGAAATGATTGGAGTAACTGTCCACCCGAAGCAATCTAAGAAAAATATTTTGGATAAGGCTGTACTAGCAACATTTGTATCTTCGATTTTAGAAACAGCCATTTAGTTCTAAATGAATCGTTCGAAAAGTCTAACGAAATAAGAATAACGATGACATCATTCTCGTTTAACCTGTTCGACTTTACGAACGTGCCCGATGTCTCCAAAGTTCAACGAATTTTTTGCAGAAAAGTAACTTATCAGAAAACCGTTTGAATGAATAACTTATCAGAAAACCATGCCCGCCATTTGATGCGCTGCTCCGCGATGAAAACAAGCTTAAGCAGTGGCGTCATTGAACAGTGCACACTCGGTAAGTAATCCTACAATTTTTTGTTTATAGCATAGTATATACAGATTATTCCCAAAAAATTATACGTGTTTTGGAAATGTTGAGTCAAATTAGTCTAGAATCAATTAATTTTATGGAAGAAAACCTTTCAAACAACCATAGTTTGTAAACTGCACACGTGCTGGGCTGTGATTGGCTCATGTATTTAAGGATTCCTACACCGTGAAATTCTTATAAAGTGGAACGTATCTACCACGTTATAGGGGGTTGACTGTACATAGATTTAGTGTAGTTGCTTTAGTGTAATCATTGCTTTATTTTGATTCATTACAGTTTTAATATCTGTTAACCTATCTGTTGACCTGTATTTACATGGAGAACGAATGCCTATTGACTTACCCACAACTCTGCTACTCAATCCAGCCCTCTACTCCAAATTTAGACAACAAGTATAATCATGAGTTAAGACACGTTATTTCTTAACTGGTGTCAGAAAAAAGAATCTGACTTAAAATCTTCTGATCTTAGGTCAACTTGCTATGCTGAAGCCATCCGGGGTCAAGAGAACGGATCTCACTGATCCAACGCTGGAAAAGGGTCAATTCTCACATATTGACTCACGGATTATCTCACACAAACAATAGCAAAAAATATCATTATTCCAACATTACCAACTCAATGTCACCTCACAAGCAGAAATGGAACATCGGAATTTGTGCGAAAATGAAAATTGATAATTTTGTATGCATTAGAAATAAATCCTCATTAATTAATTATTAAAAATTTAATATTTATTACTGGCTAAAGATTGACCCCCTGACTGTCAAGAAAACTTTGTAATCCTTGCAAAATTTAAATTTTAGATTTACAGTCAAATTGTTCATAAGTTGAATATTCATAAGTAGGGGAGCTCCTGTGTTTATAATTTAAACTATAATTTCTGAGACTTTTAATGTTTTGATTTTTTTAAAATTAGTTAATTGATTTAAATTTATGTTTACAAGATTACAGGGATGTTGGGATGCAGAATTTGTAGAAAATTCTTTAAAACCAGATTTAACAAGTAAAATAACAAGAAATTTTCCAAGACTTCGTGATAATACTCTAGCTAGAAATATATTCAGAGACCGAATTTTGGAATGTGTTAGATATTCACATCAGGTATCTATTAATAATAATTTTTTAAACGTTTTATGCTATTATTACTAAATTGCCCTTCCATTAGCTTAAACTGTCAATTTATGAGTATTAAAACTAGTATATTCAAACATTTAGCTATTGAATTAATGTTAAATGAATTATATTTTAGGTTAAGTTAAACATTCAAAATATATGTTATTAAGTTAGTATCTTTTATAATGTTGTAATGGTAGAGACAATAAGATTCTCTAAAAACATATTAAAAGCATATTAAAATATGTATATGTATATAAAGTTATATTAATGTATTAAAAATATATCTTAATTTTAAGGAAATCATATTTTGCAATTAACTTATTCTCTAAATTGTTGTTGTTATTTTTAAATATTATAATCATATTAATGTCATTTGTTAAACAGAATACACAAGTTTATTTAACAATTTTGAACCTTCATGGCCATTCCATTGGTTTGGAAAATCTGGATGAACATTTGCTTCGTTCATTATTTAAAGGTATATTTATAATTTTATTTTATTAAAATTCATTAAATTTTACTGATATTCTTAATTTTAGATTAAATTTTTTTAATTTATAAAATAAAACTGTTAGATTCTTGGTTACTAGTGACTCCCTAAATGAATTCTTAATATTGTATGCTGTTTATTTTAAAAAGTTTGTTTTTATTACAGATTAAACATTTTTTGAGACAACAATGTCTCATCTTTAGATCCAAAGCCTAAATACACTCCAAATACACATTAAGAACTGTCATTTTAAACAATGTTTGAATTTTAAATAGAAAAAAATTCTGTTTATTTTTTTCATTCTGCATGCTTGCAGTTTCTTTAGCAAATACTTTCAGTTATAAAATATATTGTCAGTGCACTGGCAGCATCTCTCGATTATGCTACCAATTGTGTCTACCTCTAAATGAAAATATGTTTTCAGATTAGGAAATAAATAAATCATTAATTCTTCTTTTTCTAATAAACAACTTCATACTTAATGGCTTTTCTTCTAATAACATTGAACAAATGCATGGAAATGTAGCAGAAAAAGCATCATTCTTAATTATATTAGCCATTTTGATGTAACCAAATTAACTCTTTTTTCCAACAAACGTGTTTTCAACTATAATCTGTGGGATTACTGACCCATCAGTGATGGAGAGTGATGGTCAGGATGGATGATAGGTTGAGAGGGTCATAAGTGGATGCAGTCAGCACTGAGACAGACTCTACAGTTACAAGAAATTATTTATTTGACACAAAAGGAACTTAGAAGATTTCTTCAATCTTGGAAGTTCAAAGTCAGTGACAATGTTGGGTCTTCCTCTCCTTTTCAAGATAGTCCCAAGTGAAGGAATGTTCCAGTTTGTGAGTGAGAGTTTCTTCGATGTCTTGACCACTCCAGGATGATGCAGTCAACTTCCAGTGATGGGAAGATATCAATCCAAGGAAGGGAGACAGAGACAAAGATAGGCACAAGACACACAACAATTGGTCTGACACTTGGAATTTTCAGGAGAAGCTGTCAGATTCTTGAAATTTGAGATTTTATTATTTTCTGCTCCTGATTGCCCATTTTGCACTTTTCTTTGTTCTCACTTTCTTAATTGATTTCTCATAGCTAAGTATAACAAGATTTCAACTTAGATTGTGGAAAAGGTCAAAATTGACATTTAATTTGATCCCAACCAGGAATGGTTGATATTAGGACTTACATTCTTTTATTGTTTACATGTTTGTATCACATTTTTCATACAAAAAATTATTTCTAGATTCTTTTTTTTTTTATTTTTCGAAATATTTTAACATGAATTTTAGAGAGGGTTTGGACCTGTCCAGCAGCAAAAACATCACTTCCAATAGCAACTGCTTATTGCACTGATGAAAAAAGCATGTACAGATTGTTAAATGATTTAAATTTAGAATGCCATATCGTTTGAAAAGAAGCATTAAAGTATTTATAAAAAGCAGTTTTTATTAATAAACATAGTAGTTTTATCATTTGTTTTAAAAAATTTTATTTTTGCTTTATATGAAACTGTTTTGTTATGATAATTTACAATTTGAAGACTTTAAAGTAGAAGCATGTCTTGAATAAATTGTTTATTTACTATATTAATGTGTACATTTTAATTTCAATTATAACTTTAAGAAAAGTTATTCCTAACTCTTGCAGACATTTTAAGTGTCAAAGATATTCTTTGATGATAGTAAGACACATTTTTGACAACTTAAATAAAACTTAGAAAAATTAAAATAACATATAAGTTAACTATTTTTTACACTGTATAAAAATTAGACTCCATTGTTTCAGAATTACTATTTTAAATTAAACATTTTTAAATTTATAGATGAAATTTAGAGCTATACAAGAAAAAATATAATTATTCATATTTTAAAAAATTAATCTATAATCAGTTATAAAGAGAATTTTTTAATTTTCTTTTTTAAATTTAATATACATTTTATAGTTACTTTTTTAATGTTTAGAAGACTTAATTTATAACAATAATTTATGATAGTAAATTATTTTATAAATTTATTTAAATATTATTGGACCAAACATGCTGACATTGTAGGAAGATTTAACATTAACCTTTATACATATATTTTTTTTTATTGTTAATTATTGTTTTAAAACAATATTGTGAAAAATATTTGTCATAATTTTATTCTGTCATTTGGCATATCTTTGTGACAGTCTGTTTGCCACATAAATCTATAGTGAATTCCATGTCACAATGTTACCCCATGGCAATTGCTAATAGGAAAGAAGAGGGAAAACAAAAATTATTCATTAGAAATATTAACTTTGTTAATTAACAAAAAACAAACAATTTTTAGTCCTTCAATAAACACTAAATCTTATTTTTCATTATTATCAGAAATATAAAATTAAAACTTGTTGACAACATGATATTGAATGTAGAAAATTGTTTTTCAAGAATAAGAGAGCAATAAAATAAAATGATAAAAATAGTAAATGAATCATTTTTTAATTTTTTCTTCAGGCCACTACCAATATTTTTCAACAGATTCCATTGTACTTATATATTGCATCTTTTTAACTTCTGTTATAATTCCAGAGTAGTATCACTTTTCAAAAATTGCAATTATATGGCAAAACAAAATTGTCTTCTAGGCTAACTCTTTGTTATATAGAATGTTTTATTTTGATGTTTGAATCTCTTAATTCTTCAATTTCACTCCATATGCTTTTATCAGATTCCTCATATAGTGTCACAAAGTTTCCCATTATTTATAGACTTCTGAAAAAACAATTATGTAAATAGTTGTACTGTAGTTTGTAAAATACTATATATAACAGGGGTGGCCAACCTGCGGCTCGCGAGCCACATGCGGCTCTTTGAAGGATTATTTGTGGCTCTCGATAGATGTACCCGAGTTCCCTTTTCATTTTTGTTATTATATTTTAAAACATTATTATCGTTCCGTATGTGTTTCAAAATGTCTTTTAAATTACTAACAAAAAATATGAAAGACTAAGTGCAACGTTGTAACAAATTTCATTTCTGTCCAAGTTAAGAATGATATGACTCATCGAAAACTGCGCGAACGAACATAAACAGTGGCATAATCATCCGTTATCGACCAACTCCAGACCGATTTTGAATTTGTAAACTGTCATTGCAACGGACAGTTGACATTGTGCTCTGGAGGAAACAATTTGTATCACTCTTGCTACGGATATAATTTGTATTCTGGAATTTTTTGCATACCTTTTTAATACGTATTTAATTACGGCTTGCGAAAAATTTCAAATTCTGAAAAATGGCTCGGGCTATCAAGAAGCTTGGCCACCCTGGATATATAATATGACTATAATATAATTATATTAGTCTACATAAAATAATTTATACTAGTAGTTGTACTATAATATCACTATAATCATGTAATAGTTGTACAGGGGTAATAATTTGATTTTATAATAAAAACATACATTAATACAAACATTCAAATTATCCTCGTTTCTCAACCAAGCATTGTTGACATTAATTGGTTTTGAATAAATACCACTCACAAAATTCAATTCTGTGATCACGATCATATTTGTTCTTGGTCTGAATCAATTTTGGAATGTAGCCCTTCCATTTTGCATGCTTTAAAATTTTCTGTAAACAGGATTTAGGGATTTCAGAGTCTTGAGCAGCTTATCAGACAGATTTTCTTGATGTTTGTTAGATAAGGTATAGTACTACTAGTAATCTTGTTGAGTTTGTAGATATGAAAGCTTTTTAACAATATATGAAATTGTAAGATTGAGTGTGGTATTTTTTCCTAAACTGTCTCTAGATTTTGTTGATATTTTTCCAATATTGTTAATATTTCTAGCATTTTGACACAAATGTTCAAATGTAAAATCTGATATTTTTCATTATTATATCTATTTTACAACTGAAAAAGAAAATAAATATCAGTTATTAAAAATTGGTGTGTATACATTTTTTATTACACACTGTACATATTTATGATTATCCTGTTTATATATAGTTTGCATATTTAGTCTTATATATAAGCAAAATAAACACTAATATTTTGATGACATTTTTACTATAAAAAGAAATTATACAAGTTTTGTGGCTTTTATTTTAAGATCAAAAACAAGCTTACTTATCAATATTAAAAATTATTTTATATTTATTAAATATAAATTTTGATTTTAGATTATTTTAACTGTTTTATTTTATATTTTTTTATTTTAAATTTTAATATTTCAAAAATAAAATTTAATCTTCTGCTGTTATTTTTTGTTGTTTTCTAATATTTTAATATGGATACAGGTGATTAAATGTTCTTATGGTATAAAACTATTTTGAATTTTGTAACATAAAATGAGATATAGAATATTTTTATGCCTTGTGAATATCTAACATTGAAAAATGTTAGATATTCACATTTCTAATGTTTATTTTAATAAACAGCATGCTATTTATTAGAATAAATAGGGTATGCTGGCTATTACTTTTTTTTTCTTGCAGCCTTTTATTAGAATAAATATGATAATAGAAATAAGGTATTTAACAATCATTGTTAAAAGAACAAAAGTTTTTTCTTTGCCTTCTATGTTATTTGCAAAGTAATAAATAAATAAATTTCATTTTTTGTTTTAAAAATCTTACATGTTAATTTTATAGCTCAGCGACCTGAACATTCAAACTGGCATGCAAACATGCGTAAAGATTTATATCTTACATTAGACTGGAATACTCCTCATGTAGCTACTTCAGAAGTTTTTATGAAAGATCCTTCAAACAAGTTTCGGGTACTTTTTTTTATTTTTAATATGAAAATAAACTATATCTACCATAAAAATAAATAGTTTTAATTAGCTAAATATTTTAAAGTTAAAATTTTAATAATTTTACTTTTTTAATATTTTTATTCTCAATATGATTTAGTCTAAAGTAAATTGTTACTTTGTTGATATTATTATATATATAATATTTTATTATAGATTGATAAAGCAATATTTGATGAAGCTCTGTTAAGACCTAATAGAGAAGAATTTGTGGATTTATTTTTAAATCAAGGTTTCAGAGTTCATAAATATTTAACTCCTCAGCGACTGAAAATGATATTTTCAAAAGCTCGGAGGAAAGAATTTTTTCAATCAGTTTGTTGGGAAGGAGTATTAGGTCATGGAATGGTAATATTTTAATTACCTCTATTAATATTACTAGTATTTAATTAGTACATTTTTTTTTTTTTTTTTTTCAAAGGAGAGGAAACTTGGAAAAAATTTTGTTGAGAGAGATTTAAATTGGTTAATAGAGCATGTTACTGGAATACCAAATTTTGTTAATCCTCAAGAACTTTCATTGAATGGAATGGGAATGTATGCCAGTGATCCTACATCTGCAGAACGCAAAGCATTAACCATACTAATTATGTGGGCTGTTTTCACTAATCGTCCAAAGCTGTGTAAATTATTATGGAGACATTCAGATCAACCTGTACATGTTGCTCTTATTGTGTCTATGATTTATGAACGGTTGTCTTCATATGTACATGAAATGGGAATGAAATCAGAAATGATGGAACGTAGCCAGTAAGAATTCAGCATGCATATGTTTTAATATATTTACTTTTAAAATTTACTTAAATATTTTTTCAATAATGTTTTTTTAGACAGTTTGCTGATATGGCAACTGCAGTTCTAGATGCTAGTTATAATGATGCTTCGTGTAGAGCTTATGACATTCTGAGTGAAGAGAGTGCAGATTGGTCATATAAAACTGCTGTAGATATTGCTGCAGATGCTAGAAATCGCACATTTCTTGCTCATCCTTGTTGCCAGAAATGGTTAACAAGTATGTTTTTAGGTAAAATCAGTATTAGGGATGTTACCTGGGGAGTCATTACTTTTCCTCAATGGTTAAAGGTATGAACAATGAATTATATTTTATTATTAAAAACTCGTGTAAGGATTTTAATTTTAAACAATTTTCTTAAAATTCCATTTATTTTTTAAGATTAAATAAATACTGTAGATTCTACTTAGAGCAATTTCACACTATGACTGACTGAACTGATTTGACTGCTTCCTAGTTGTGTTGTCATGACAACAGTAGGCCAACCAACTAGTAGTCCAGTCAAATAGATTTAAAACATTAAATATTTGTGGTTGACTTTGAGCAGTCAGTGAGCTACAGCCAATGAAAGCTTCAAAACTGTAGTCAATTAGTGTTTGGATTTATCAAACTCAATAGTGAGAAAAGATAGTGAATAATAAATACTTTTCAAAAAATTACTCTGGTCTGTGTACTCAGTCATAATACGAAATCACTCTTTTTGTAATCACAAATCATGTTATCACTTGGTTAATGTTATTGAAATTAGCAGGTCTTATAACATGCAATTTAAAATACATTATAGAAACTTTTCTTATTGTAATTAGAATTTGGTTATTGTTATTATCTTGGATAAGTAGGTCTTACTAACATCTCATTTTGTCTGTTAGCCTCAGTATGCATCTGATAACATGCAATCAATATCATTCTTAACCATTGCTTTAAATGTTAATTGTTTTAATTGTTATTTGCTTGCAATACAATAGTTTAAATTGTTGGCAAATTACACTTATTGTTGTTAAAGTTGGCAACACTGAATAAATTGTATATTTAATAATAATAATAATTGATTAATCTTCAAGTCATATTGTTTTAGTATCTTTTATCATTAGTCAGTAAAACCAGCATTTTCTCTAATTTTAATATTTGAGGCAGAGTAGTCAAGTCTTTTCTATGTAGATTATAGAATTGAGTTTGTTCTCAAAATTTGATTAGTCAATTTTTATTAAACTTTGTTATTTTATAAGATATGAGATGAGAAAATTAAAAATGTAATGAAAGTTGAGAGTGGGGTCAGAGTGACAAAATCTAAAAGATTAATCTGACCTCTTTTAGCAACTCCAGTATGGATTCAGCCAGGCCCACAATGGGATGGCTAGGTGGTGAGGGACAGGGGCCAACATATCTGGTTGGACCACCTCTGAAAAATTCCTGGGGATTTTTCAACCCATCCAGATTTAATGTTAGGTTCCCCAGAGCAGTAGGCTGCCACCTTGACCACTCAGCCATTCTGGCCATCTATCAGTCAGCTACTGTTATCAGTATAGATGAGTGTCAAAGTGATTACAATGAGCCTAGTCTATTATATTTTAAATTAAAATATTTTATTAATTTTTTAATTGTTACAATGAGTGTTTTATTATATTGTGATTCTACGATTTCTTCTTAATATGATTTGATATATTTAATTAGATTAATATAAGAATATTCAATAGTATATGACAAAGAAACATTAAGAAAAAGAATGTTGTTTCAATTTTACTGTATTCAGAAAGAAAACACTTGGGGTTTTTTTTATCATGAATTAGATAAAATCATGAAAACAGATTTATAAACTTATCCCCATATTATTATTCATATGTTATTAAAGAAAGTGTTGGAGATGATATAATGAAAAGGTTAGGTAATTCTCATATTTTATTGAAGTTAATGTTAGTGAACCAACAAATTATCCATAGTTGAATTATAATTTTTTAATATTTTGAATAAGTGTAATATGGTATTAAAACTATTAAAAAACAATTATGAAGAATAAAATTAGTATTTAGAATCACAAAAATAAATTTTATCAGTTTTATCAAACCATTTTATTAATATAGCTGATACTTAGAATCAAATTTTTTCAAAAATTAAAAACAATATTTAATTAAACAATAAAATAAAAAATAAGTATTTGTAGTATAGTTAGATAATTGCCTATTTCAGATACCAAAAATTATTTATTATTACTGTGATATAATGGTATGCTACTTTGTATCTTACATAAGTATATAAGCAATTTTTCACAAAATTCATCTTATTTAAAACAGATTTTCAATACTTGTGTATTTACAGTATAATTCTTTAAAATTTGTATACTGAATCCGAACTGTACTAAAACAAAATTTAATTTGTAGATTTTTAATTTCTTTATTATTTATTTATCTTTTAAAATTATGTTTGATATTTTATTTTATATATTTTACAGTTAGATATATAGAAATTTTATAAATGTTTACATACTTTAAAAATTTTCTAAATAAGTTCTTGAAACTTCAAATAAAATTTTTAAAAAATTGATGAAATTTTTCCTTAACAGATAATATTATGTGCATTTTTAATCTTTCCTATGTATATATGGATAAGATTTAAATCAGAACCATGGAACACTTTCAGTAGTGTCGAAGGTATGATAATGATTTCTTTTTGAATTATATGTATTAAATATTATAAGTGTATATTTAAAAAGACATTATTTCTGTATTTCTTGTATTTCTATTATATTAAATAAAGTTTCTATATAACATTTATCTGCTATTTGATTACTATATATGATACATGTCAGGAAAAAACTAGTTCTATACTTCATGAGCTAATTAGCACACAGAAGCTTTATTAATTTTATTCAGTCAAAGTCCATTTCAATCTTTCAAATTGAAAATAACTACATAAACAATTGTAAAAAATTTTTTATGTTAAAAACTTCTTAAATACAGAACTTACTGATCATTGTTTTTTATAGTGATAGTGTTCTGTAAAAATATATGGTAAAATACAACCAAATTACTTTCTTTTTACATTTTCTTGTCTTGCTTGTTGTAAAATTCAGCATGGATTCAAAGTTCCATTTGTTTCATAAAATTGTTTTTCTTAAAATAATGGAAATACTTATAATATTTAAATGTTTTCAACAAGTAAACATATGCCAAGCTTTAGTTATTTACTATTAAAGACTTATTTCTGATGTCCAGAGCAAAACACTTTTATAATTCTGTTAAATATAAAGAATATATAGTAATGTTAAATNAAATGTCGCACGTTTATTAAGATAAATAATTAAAAATTCCACAGAATAAACATAAAACGCTCATAATTGCAAACATTGGTTTCTAAGCAAGGCTCTAATATATAAATTAACATCTATTAAATCTACTTAAATTATAGGCATCGTGCATAGCAGAATTTGCACTTATCATGCAATAAAAAACATGCACGCGATTCAGTAACTACAAATAGAGCCAAGTTTATGGTTTATCTACAGGTTTTGTGATCCCTTAAAGCGAAGAATTTTAATCTTTAAATGTTATTTAATCCCACGGATGTCATTTTTTCGCGCTTGTAACTTCGGCAAATCCCCCATATAAAAGCGTGAGATGTTTAGTAAAAAAAATTTTTTTTATTAAAGATGATGACAATCTGAATAATGCTTTATAATGCTTTATATACATTAAATAAAAAAGTTTGTATTACCTCACGTTTCTGCTCCATATCATTATCTGTATAAAATGTTTACTTTCAGTTGGCCAGCTTTTAAATTTTTCAAAAAGGAATGTTTTTGTTCTGCTTTAGGACAGCCAGCTTGTTAATGTACAGTTCATGAGTCACTGTTCCAATTGAATTTGAACATTTTTGACATATCAAGCAATATTTCAAAACAATACTTTTTTAACTTTATATCATTTTTGACAGATTGAACGATAATTTAACAAAAATATATTGTTTGAATTATTATTTGTTCTGTCAAAAATAATGTGTGATATTTTTTTTTTATTGATAAGTATGTTACTTTAATTTAAATATTTTGAATAACAGAAGCATACATTTAAGAATATTAATTGTTTTCATAGTTGAAATAACAAAATTAATGACATGTTGTCAACCACATAAATGTTGGATAAAATATCTATCTGAAATAATTATTTAAAATTGATATTTTAATCTGAAATTACACAAAAGAAATTAGTTTGCAATGGTTTATCAAAAATAAACAAAATTTTAATTATACTTAAAATGTAACATAATGTATCCAAAATTTTAATTTTATTTAAAATGTAACATAATGTATAATCACTAGAGGGTAATGTGAAATAAGTCACTTAACATTTCTCATTGTGAAAGAGTAGTAAATTTTGTTAGCAGTAACTTGACTTAACTTAATCCTGTTTAACTATTAAACTGGCTTAAAAATTACAGTGTGAAAAGGGTTTAACCTGAAGATGGTTTTAAAACCCATCTTGTATAAAACTGAAAACCCTTCTTATATAAAATTTTTTTGCTGAATTTTAAAGATATTTTGGAGTTATTTTACTTAGAAAATAATAATAATTGTTGCATTAATACATGAATTTTTTTGAAAGCTGTAAAAAAGTGAATAATAATTTACTTTTATTAAAAAGCTATATATAAATATATAATTAAGCAGCAAATTATATATAATTTTCTGCTTAATTAATTAATTACTAGGTTTACTTTAATATAGATATTGAATCACCTTTAAGATTAAGAACTTAAAGTTTGATTTAAGCATCAAATAATGTTTGATTGTAGAAATTAAAATTCATTAAACTTTTAATTATACTTTTGACTGTAATAGTAAATGTTATTTCAGATGAAACTGATGATGACAATGATGATGATGATAATGATGACACAATGACAAATGGAAAGAAGTATGTTTATGAAAATAGGTTAGTAATTTATAAAATATTTTTTAAAAATCAATATGATTTATTTGGCATGACATATCATAATAAAATCATTTTCACTTTTTTCTTCAAACTAATATTACAGACATTTGAAAAAATTTAAAAGTTAAGAATATTAATTTACAATATATAATATTATAAACTATACAGAATTATGAAGACTTTATAGTATCACTCTACTTCAGAATTTCAAATATTTTGTTATTTTAAAAATATTTAGAAAAACATGTTTCAGTAATTCAAAGATATCAGTTACTTATCACAATCATATTGCATTTGTATTCTTTTAATTTAAATACTGTAAAACTGAATGATGAACATACTAAAAAACTAAATTATAACTTCATCATAATTATATTATCATTTAGTTTTCTTCTTAAGCTTAGTTTACACTGAGTGCGATTCCCCGGCAAAAGTGAAAAACAGAGCGAATAACACATTAGACATGATGTCATTTCCAGCAAATTTTACCATTTTGCGAATCACTTTGAAGTTTGGAATTGTCAAGCTTTTTCGCTAGTGAAAAAATTTCGCCACCAATTGTATTTCCATTAGTTGTCACATGGTTCTTGTTGTTTTCAAGATGGATACAGAAACTTTCTGACACAATAGAGTAAATGTTGTAATTATGCATTTTTAATATTCATCTCACCCAGCATTGTTTTCTTTTTGACCTTTCTTTCTTTCTCAGTAAATAAACAAATGTGGTTAATGACAGAATATTGGAAGTGGCTATTTTGTTTTTCAAGATGACATTTTCTCTTGCTTGCAAATGATTGGCTCCTTAAAATTTGCAATCACTTTTTGCCTTTGGTTGTATGGGTCAATTTCACTAAGTGAATAAAACTCACTTTTCTCATTTGCTTTTGCTATTTGCTGAGTGTGAACTAAGCTTTACACTTTGTCATTTTTTTGTAATATTGATATGTTTAGATAATTTTAATTATTTTTTTTCCTATTACAAACCATACAAAATATGAGTTATTGTTTGTTACATAAGTTAGTATTTGCGATTACTTATGAATATTTAAAATGAATACAAAGGCCAGATTTATTTACACTTTAAAATTGCAATATATGTACAAACATAAAAACTTAAAAATTCTAGATATATGCAGTGCCATATGCATGTTAAAATGCTTGAAATATGCATTATGCATGTTAAAAGTACTAATAATATATGTTAAAATTTGTAGGTTGAAGTGCATATGTATTCTTTGCAAGTAAATTCTTACTAATGTCATACTTTTTAGATGGAGAGGTTAAACATATGACAATAGGTGACACAAGCAATTTGAAAATTATGCTGTCACAAACCCATATTAGAATAATTTTTCATGTAGGAGATATGCAATCAAATCAGTTACAAATAAAATTATAAAATTTTTATTGAAAATGTAACAGAAAATGTAACAGGTTTATATAAATTTCATTTTCTATAAGAAGTTTATATGTATAAACATAGCCTACCGCTCTGAGGGATCTGGGATCTAATCCGGACGTATCGAAAAATCCCCAGGAATTTTTCGGAATGGTCCGCCCGGATAAGTCGGTTCACCACCCGGCCGCCCAATTGTGGGCCTGGCCGAACCCATAATGGGCTTGCTAAAAGAAGCCCTCTTAGTGCCCACAGGGCGGAAAGAGTTTAAAAAAAACNTTTTTTTATTACACAATGAAATTATTGAATATCACTACATTTTGTATTTTTAAGTAAGTTAACAATAATGAATATTTAGATTGTTATATGTTATATATTCCTGTGAATGTAATTTAATTCTCTGATGATTATTCATACATTATTAGATCAAGTAATTGCTTATTTCATTAAGTACTAATGTGTGTTGGTAATAGAATTTAGTTTAATAGATTAAATACAATTTTATTGTAACTTTCTATGTTGTTTTCTATGTTAATCAATCATTATTGAATTTATTTCTATATATATAATTATTTATAAGATGTTTGAGGATGACTGGGTTCCTAGTTCTCCTCATTCTATAGTTATATCACTGATCTAAAGTATTGTATATTTTTGTTTATAATCTTGCCAATGATAAGAAATGAGTAAATGCTCTTAATAAGTTATTAACTAATTGTAGATTTAGTTGTAGTTGTAAAAGAGAGTGTTTTGATGCTTATGTTGCACTAATGTAAGATGTAACGATACTGAGACTAAGTATATCAACATGCTGAGAAATTTGACCTGGTTTTTAGCAGGAAATGATTTATTTTAAATGTATAGGATGAAACTTATCTACATAATTTCTTTGTGAATCTTTATCAGTTTTTGCTGTTTTATTCATATTGTTGATTGAACCAAATTCAATATAATGGTATGCATTCTGTGTATGCTTCATATGCAAAAGTAAGTTTGAATACTTTACTCACATGAAATTATCTCCCTTATATTTAATTAAACATTATATCTGCACAAAATTTAAATCTTTCTTATTATTATTAAATTTATAAATATAACATTTACAATTATTTTAATCCAATTAATTTAAAGGATTTTTAGAATTTTGAAAAATGAAAGGTTTTCATGTTTGTTTTGTATTGTATCATGGAACATCATGGAAGAATGTGAGTTAAACAGTTCAAATTTAAAACATTTGAATTCTGTAATCTTATTGTGGAGAGATATTTCTTGTGAACTGCACATGCATAAAAAAGATTTATTGCATAAACAGCTATAGATCATTTGAAAAAAATAGCATTTGCAATAAGGCAAACAAGCTATAATAAAGCTTATAAAATATTTATTTAGTCCTGAAAATGGTAAAATTTGCAAAATGTCTAGTAAAATTCATAAACGCACATAAAATATACATTATTGGACAATGTTAATTTGATCCACTCAGACCCAGATAGTATTTATACCAAAATTTTAACATTACAGCATTTAAAGAAAAAAAAATCATTCACTTGCATACAAATCTGGGGTCTTTGAAAATTTGTAATTTATTCTATAATTTAAAAAAATTGCATTTTATTAACAATAATACCATCTAGTAAAAAACACTACTATTGCTGTATTAACACATTTGTACTAATTTGTACTAATTTCAATGCATGTTTGGAACTTTAATTACATCTAATTCATCAAATTGTTTTATGGAGAAAAAAAGATGAAGAATATATTCAGAAAAGTAATATGTACATTTTCAATAATAATTTGTCTATTTTTCTTTTTATTATATTATCATTATTGTGATAGTAAGTTTTATTTATCTAGTAAGCTGATTTATATTTAAATAAGTAAACATTAAATATAGTTTTAAAAGTTATTCTAAAACTATAACAACACTTAAATATATATTAAAATTAGTTTTTGTATTTTTGACATTTAACAGTTATTAAAAGTTTTATTTAAGAATTTTTTGTTAATATTTACTTAATACACACAATATGATATGTCAGATTGACACAATAGAGTAAATGTTGTAATTATGCATTTTTAATATTCATCTCACCCAGCATTGTTTTCTTTTTGACCTTTCTTTCTTTCTCAGTAAATAAACAAATGTGGTTAATGACAGAATATTGGAAGTGGCTATTTTGTTTTTCAAGATGACATTTTCTCTTGCTTGCAAATGATTGGCTCCTTAAAATTTGCAATCACTTTTTGCCTTTGGTTGTATGGGTCAATTTCACTAAGTGAATAAAACTCACTTTTCTCATTTGCTTTTGCTATTTGCTGAGTGTGAACTAAGCTTTACACTTTGTCATTTTTTTGTAATATTGATATGTTTAGATAATTTTAATTATTTTTTTTCCTATTACAAACCATACAAAATATGAGTTATTGTTTGTTACATAAGTTAGTATTTGCGATTACTTATGAATNGTGAACTGCACATGCATAAAAAAGATTTATTGCATAAACAGCTATAGATCATTTGAAAAAAATAGCATTTGCAATAAGGCAAACAAGCTATAATAAAGCTTATAAAATATTTATTTAGTCCTGAAAATGGTAAAATTTGCAAAATGTCTAGTAAAATTCATAAACGCACATAAAATATACATTATTGGACAATGTTAATTTGATCCACTCAGACCCAGATAGTATTTATACCAAAATTTTAACATTACAGCATTTAAAGAAAAAAAAATCATTCACTTGCATACAAATCTGGGGTCTTTGAAAATTTGTAATTTATTCTATAATTTAAAAAAATTGCATTTTATTAACAATAATACCATCTAGTAAAAAACACTACTATTGCTGTATTAACACATTTGTACTAATTTGTACTAATTTCAATGCATGTTTGGAACTTTAATTACATCTAATTCATCAAATTGTTTTATGGAGAAAAAAAGATGAAGAATATATTCAGAAAAGTAATATGTACATTTTCAATAATAATTTGTCTATTTTTCTTTTTATTATATTATCATTATTGTGATAGTAAGTTTTATTTATCTAGTAAGCTGATTTATATTTAAATAAGTAAACATTAAATATAGTTTTAAAAGTTATTCTAAAACTATAACAACACTTAAATATATATTAAAATTAGTTTTTGTATTTTTGACATTTAACAGTTATTAAAAGTTTTATTTAAGAATTTTTTGTTAATATTTACTTAATACACACAATATGATATGTCAGATTTAAATGATAAAAATGAAACACAAAATTTTATAATATTAATTTTATTTTTAAAAAATATAAACAGAATTTTGAATCCATCTTAACATATGTTGAATTCTACAAGTTGTATGTTTTTTTAGATAAGAACTATATTTAAAAATAAAAAATATTTTTTGTAATAAATTTTTCCATTATTATAAATGATGATGAAGTGATAAAATGTTAAAAAGATTATTTGCCTTTTATATTTATAATATCAGTTTTTAAATAATTTTTAACTTATATTTATTTTTTATTATGAAGGACAATTTTCTATGTATTTGTTATCTTTTAATGTCATTAAAGAACATTGGATTATTTTCTATATTATGGATGATGAAAATAAACTGCAATTCACTAACAATATATGCTTCTGAATATGTTAAGAAATGACTTGCCATAAAAGTGATTCTGATGTATAGTAGTATTTATCATTATTTGTCTAATACTAACCTCATATTAGTCTAATAACATTTTAATATTAATTATGATAATAAAAGAGCATAAATAATAGGCAAATTTCTTAAATTTAAAATTTTTTTTATTACACAATGAAATTATTGAATATCACTACATTTTGTATTTTTAAGTAAGTTAACAATAATGAATATTTAGATTGTTATATGTTATATATTCCTGTGAATGTAATTTAATTCTCTGATGATTATTCATACATTATTAGATCAAGTAATTGCTTATTTCATTAAGTACTAATGTGTGTTGGTAATAGAATTTAGTTTAATAGATTAAATACAATTTTATTAGTTTTGTTTGTTTTTTTAATACTTATTAAAGTTAGCTTCAGGTTTTTTTTTCCTTCTGAAAGTTCATAGCTTAAATGATGCACTATATTTTAGATTTAATGAATTTATAAAAAATTTATCTGTGCCTTTTTTTCTGTTGAAATTGATTATTACATGGGCATATATACAATGTTACCTAAATCTGATATATCATATAACATTGGCAATTGAAATGTTTATGCTAATAAAGACTGAAAATATCGAAAAGTGGATATTTATCTCAAATTAAATTTTACAAATATATGATAAATTAGATCTGATTTTAAATACATTTAATATTTTAATATCAGAATTTGCAAATTTTTTAAAATATATTTTATTTAAAAATTCTAACATATTTAATTTTTTTCTTTTAGAATTAATTTTATGCCTAAAATAACTTACTTAGCATTTCATGTATTTAATAATAATACTTTTTATATTATACTGTTATCTCTTGTTTCATATTTATTCTTTATCATCAACATATATATTTACTTTATATTTTCTTATATCAATTTTAATACCTTTTTTCTTCATATGTTTTGCTTTTATCTATATCTATATCTATATACTTTAAGTTCAATATCTTGCTTGACTCAATTTAAAAAACATTCTTCCTCATTTGTTTATTTTTTGCAGCTTCTGTATCTTCAGAATAAGTGACTAACCCTTTCCAAACACTTCATTAACCAGTTTCATATCCTGCTTCCTGCTTCTGTTAATATAAATTATGGATTTGACTATTTAAATAATTGAAAGTGCTTAGTTTTATGAAATAAATGTAAGTTGTATTTTTATATTAATTGATCATTTACTTTATTAAACATTATTTGTTTGCTTGGATATTCATTAATTATATTAACACCTACTATTCTGAAGCTAATTGTGCCTCATTTATTCATATCATTCTGTATTTCTTATAAATGAGTTATAACAAAAGAGTAATTATGAAGTCCTTTCTTCACTAAAAGTCAATATATTAATTGTCATAATTATTCATATGTCTATTATTCTTTTTATTATATTATCATTATTATTATTGTGTTAGTAAGTTTTATTTATCTAGTAAGCTGATTTATATAAGTAAATCATTAATTGCAGTAGGCATCATTTTCAAGAAAACATTCTAAATGATCTCTTATTAATTTTGACTGCATAATCTCCATTTATGATCTATGTTTTGTATGAAAAACATATTCAAGAACAAATGTTATTTGTACACTATTCAGAGAATGTTTGTTTGTAGAAAAATGTAGCTGATGATGATACTTAATATGTTTTTGCTATATTTTTTTACTAATTGCATGTGCCTGTCTTTGCTTGAGCTTTTGAGAGGGGTTGAGCGAGGGTAATAAGAACAATGGTCTTAGTGATTAAAATGGTTATTTATTGACCTGAGTATTTAGAATAATGAAACTGCAAAACACAAAAAATTGCTTGGGCTTAAATTAAGAGGGAGTAGGCTTTAGGAGCAGTTGGGGGACTCACACAGTAGTTTTTCTATGGTGTCAAAGAATATTTGTGCCAAATTTGGTTTGGATACATTGAGCAGTGTAGAGCCCTTTACCTAACAACCATAAATAATAAGTTAAGAGGAGCTGGACTTTAGGGGTGGTTAGGGTGAAGATCTGCACAGCATTTTTTCTAAAGGGTTGAAGAATATTATGCCAAATTTGATGCAGATATATTGAACATATATACATACTTATTTAGATTTTTATATATATGTTAATTCTGTTAAATCAATCTTCTATAGAAATGAAACTTATACCAAAATAGTTAGGCCCAAGTAACCATGAAAACAATATGAAACATTTCAAAAATTTCATTATGCACCTATGTAGTGTCACTAGGGATGTTCCGATACCACAAAGTTCTGATACCACAAATACCGGTATTGGTATCAGTTTTAAAGTATCAATACTATCCAGTATCAGCATCGAATATCAAAACCAGAAATTTTGCCGGCTGTTGCGTTGACTTCCAATTGTTTTTACTGCTGAGAAGGTACTGTACTTATTATAATGAAGGCTGTGTGATCCTAGGGCAACAATTAATATTTTGTTGCTTACTCCAGGGAATTGAATTCTGGCTATCTGGTTCAGAAGTCAGTGTATCAGTCAATACTTTAGTTTACACTGATATGATTAAAATCTACTCCTGCTAATGGGCTCTGCGAGTACTATTATACATGGGGTAGGGGTGAATTAGGTGAAGAGGTAAAACAGTTTTTTTACATTGAAAGTTTTTTATTTGTTTAGATTTTACAAATATTAGTTCCAAACAAGTATATAAAAATTATAGCTAATGTTAAATCATCTGATCTGATAGTCCAAGTTGATTAACAAACAAAAGTACCACATAACGTTTAACTAAATATTTATTTATAAATAATAATCAGAATTCTAATCATATACATTTGACATAATACAGGTAGCCCTCGGTTTACGCCACAGTTCCGTTCCTACAAAAGCCGGCGCAAATCGAATCGGCATAAAATGAACCCACACTTACAGTGAGGTATAGGGTTAGGTTCTACATAAGTGAAAAATAAGCAAATAATTTTGTTTATTAATACAATATAATACAAAATACATATAAATTTAATTTTTAAAATTTTATCATGAAATAAAGTGAAATGTTTTTATTAAAAAATTTTAGTTTCAGATCTCATGCATTTTTTGGAAAAAAAAGATCCATCTTTAATTTACATTTATGTTTTCTTTCATTGAGAATTTCGGAATATAGTCGAATATGATGCTCCTTTTTACATTTGCACTTCACTTTCAATCATTGTCTAACTCACAAAGTTCATCCGTCAAACTTTCCATAGTTGAAAGGATATGTTAACCTGACATAGAGCTACAGATGAGCAGAGACACTGATTGGTCAACCGCTGGTCGCTGTAGTGCATATATAAGGTCAGTTTGAGCGGGAAAATTCAAGGTGGCTAAGGAGAGATAGATATTGTCTGGCTAATAAAAAAGTATTGTCTGGCCAACAAGAAGTATATTTGTCTCACTAATGATAGTTTTTGATCACTGGAAGTGCTACTGCATTGTAAGGTGTTTTCCTGAACGAACTGATATGGGATACATTCATTGGCACTATGGATTTGAATGCCATTTATTGGATTATTATTTAATAACCTGACTCATGGATACCTAAATGTTTAGTATTTTAATATTAATTTAATGCAAATGTATAGATACCCAATAATAATAAACAGAAAAAATAAATATATTCAATAAAAATCTTTGTTTTAACGAATATACAATGTCACAGCTTGGTAAATACGTCAACACTGAAATGAAAATCAGTCTAGCATAGTGAAAATTGGGGAATTACACCACGAAATGGCAAATTGCACAGCAGCGTTATTGTGAATCTCCAAAAATCAAGGGCTACCTGTACACTTAAATTTTGAAATTTAAGTGTATGAAATTTGACATACTGGTAATACATTTATTGATTTTTGGTCATTAACATTTTTTATATAAGTTTAACTTAACAGAAAATAGTGTAAAATTTCATTTCGGTTTCTGATTTGTCTACAAAATCCAGTTTCAGCCAGACCTTACCTGTCTGTGAAAAATGAAACAAAACTGGATTCAATACCCAAAGTAAAGTATTGGTATCAGACCAAAAGTATCAAGTACAAATGTACTCAGTATTGAAGGATGATATCATTACAATATCGGTATCAGCAATATTGAGACATAAGTGCCACCTAGCAGAATGACACCACTTATTCTAACTTGTTGCATATTTTGTTAATTTCTCATTAATTACTTTTTAATGTTAATTTTCCAAACATAATACTATACTTCAATACTACAACTTTCTTATAAATAATTACTTGAGGGGCAGCTGCTGAGTCATATATATTGCCATCTAGCAAAAAGGAGCAGACAGATAGAAATCTGTTACAGTTAATTTTTTTATAATGATGAATTGGAGATCATATGTTTAAACCTCTTAAATTGTCAGATTCAAAATATGAAGTTTGGTTAAAATATGTTAATTTTCCTGTGATACAGCAACAAACATCCAAACTGACACACACTTATCATTACAGTTTTATTTATATATTGATGAGTGATCAACAACCTATTAAGTAAAATAATGTGATCTATTTAATTTCTTAAGAAAATACTTTTTTATTGCTGTCATTTTTAGTGAAATAGCAATATTTTGAAAACTATTTATAAAAATTGTTGTAAAAAATACAATACAATCAAACTTCAATTTAGTATCACTATTTGTTTACTTCTGAAATTGTCAGTAAATTGAATTTGGTGCTGAATAATAAGAATTATATATATATAATTCTTATTATTCAGTTATATTGTTATTTATATATATATAAACACTTGTGTGCAGACCTCATTATTATTTATATGAGTTTGAAAATTTGTGATTTGCTAATAAGAACATCATTTGCAATGCAAAATCATATTACTATACAATGGTTTTATTTAAATAGTAACTGTGTCTATTGTTTAAGGATTTCAGAAGCTCAGGGAAATAATGTAAAATTAACAAGTACTGTAATTATTTAAAAATACAAACTTTAATAAAAAATGAAATAGGTAATTGTATAATATACAGTATTATATTTTTAAATTACTTTTTATGACTTTTAAGTGATAAAACTGAATTCATACAATATCACAATCCAATAACCTTTTTAATTCAGCAATGTATCTTATGTATTTAGTGTACTTTTTTATTAGTATATAGAAAGTAAAACTTATTATAAAGAAAGATATCATTTATAAGTATAATAGTTTTAAAAGTCAAGTATAATTGTTTTAAAAATCAAACTTTCATAAATAATTATGTAAATACTTTATTAATAATGGATGTTAAATCAATATATGCAAAGGAAATAATTGCCACTCTTGAATAGTAACAATGGAAAAAATATGTAGTTTAAAACAGTAGCAGTGGTTATTATTTGAATAAAAGTGGCATATGTATTTAATT
Source organism: Centruroides sculpturatus (assembly GCF_000671375.1). Lineage (NCBI taxonomy): Eukaryota > Metazoa > Arthropoda > Arachnida > Scorpiones > Buthidae > Centruroides > Centruroides sculpturatus. The sequence continues at coordinate 210,122 of NW_019385441.1, read as the reverse complement.
ATTTAAAATACTGAAAAGTTCTATATTTATATATATGGGAAAGATTTATTCTCAATTATTCATTAGCACATAAGAGTAGCGTTGTTTAGAAGGATGCTATATCCTGAGTTGTCTATATATGTATATAATATTATTAAGACAGTCTCTATAATTAAATTGATGACAAATATATTCATCACTGTGATGCAAACTTTGCAGAAATATGAAAATATAGAATATTAATAGAAATGAATACAGTTGTTTTGGAACTACAGTAAACTGTCAATAATCAGGATTAATTAGACTGAATCCCATCCAAATTTTCAAATATAAGGGTAAATTAATGTCCTTTTTTTGCCAAATCTGGATTTGCAATACTTCACTGTATTTATAAATCATGCAATTATAAATTTGCTATCTAGTGTCTGCTATTTGCTTAATATTTCATATTCCAGAAATTTCAATACATAACCATTTATAAACATTGTTTAAAGTTTTTCTTTAATATTAAAATTGCTTTTTTTGTTTCTAGATTTTTGTTCATATTTATTCATTTACTCAATATTATTATTTGAAAATACAGAGAAAAATATTCCTTGTCTAGTGCAAACCATGTAATGCACATGTAAATTTTAATTTTTTCAACTAGTAGTAATATTTTTTGACATCAGAGAAGTCAATCTCTAATAGATTTCCCAAACTGTGGAGAAAACAATTTATAGAAAATATTTAATAATAAGAAAAATAACTATCTATTGAATTACTAACATTGTTATTTTACTCAAAATTTAGAATTCCTAATGATTATAAGATTATCAGATATCCAGGTTTTATTGAATGTGCTTTTTTTTCTTTTTACTTATTTATTTTTTAAATTTATTATTATCTAAATTTTTTATTTGGAAGGTAAATGGAAGGTAAATAACAAAAAATTATTCATTGTAATAATTGTTAATAATATAAACAGTTTATGGAGAATCATAAAAATAGAAAATTAGAGGCCTTTTGTGGCTTTATCTTGTTTTCCTTAATTCTCTTGTTAATAATTTTTGAGCTCCTTTTGTGCTATTAAAATTCTTTCATAAATCTCCAATTAGATAATATTGTTTTAATGTTAATTAAGAAAAATTTAAATCATATTCAAATACAGCATTAAATTTATTTTATAAATTAATTTGCATTTTAAATGAAAACTGTTCCAGAATGAATTCATAGATTTAAATATATAATATAATTTATATGCATTGAAGGATGAATTTAAAATAAGTATCAAAACACTGTAATATGTTGTTAAATATCTTTATGTACTTACTGCTATTAAATATAAAATAGTTTGTATGTGGAAAAATGAAAAAGATATACATACGTATGTATTACAAAAGTATAGAACAGATGCTTTACAAAAGTATAGAACCACTGCAAATTTACTATATGAAGGTTAGGACTTACACATATGATGTATCTACCTTTCTTATATTGTTCAGTATTTATGAAAGCATAATTTGTCAAAACTCATAGTTTCCTATATTGCATCAAACAGCAAACATTGTAAAAAAACTGATTTTAAGCACCACAAAAGTATAGAATTGACTAGTAAATGAATGCAAAAAGAATTATATACTACAAAATAGTTTAATTTAGTAATTTATTTGCACACCTCCTTTACTGATAACATCAAAAATGCAATTTGGCATGCTATCATCAAGGTTTTTTATGATCGATGACTCAAGGGCATTTCAAGCAGTGACAATTGCTTGTTTTAAGTGTTCAACGTCTGTTTACTGATGATTTGGTCAACCAAGATCCCCCAAACGTTTTCTATAGGGTTTCAATCAGGAGAACGAACTGGCCAATTCATTTACAATGGAACCTCAGTATATGACCTTAATCCGTTCCCAATGTTTGGACATATACCAAACCAACCTTTCCCATAAGAAGTAATGTAAAAATGATTAATCCGTTCTCGTGTAAAAAAAATGGCTGGCTTTAAACACCTCGCTTTCCTGGCTAGTTCCTGCTTGATTTTTCGTGAGATCAGCATGTATCTTGTTAGCTTTCTCACAAATAATTGCTTCCGATACGCTGTCTCCAGCACTGTTTTTCAGTTATCCAAAGCAAAAGCAATTTCTCGGCACGATCTAATGTCTTCGATCTCTGTTTAGAAATTGATTTAACCCCTTTCGCAACGTTAGCAGATTTAATAATGTCTTTATTTTTCACGATTGTCCATATCATCGTTCTCGGAATATGGTAAACAACAGTTAAAATCTCGAACACACGTGCCACCTTCGTATTTCTCAACAATCTCTTTCATCAGTTCCATTGTAATTCCAGTCATTTTTTTAATTTTCTGTCGTTTTTTATTTGCCTTTTTGCGATTCGTGATTAATAAAAATAGTAAAATTCTACTTACGAATTAAAATCAGAAGAAATTTAACAAAGTTATAAACCATGGCACCGCGAACGTCTAGTCTGGCCTAGTACACCGATAGTGCTACTTGTTCATTGATGGCATGTATAATTGAATTATGTCGTATACCGAACAAAAGTTGTATACCAAGCAAAATTTGTTTTGTCTAAACAGGACGTATTCCGAATTGGACGTATTCTAAAGCAGACGTATACCGAGGTACCACTGTATTTTCAAATCACTATTTTGGATCTTGTGATACATGGATAGATGCGTTGTCCTGTTAAAAATAAGAGGAATTCTTCTGAATCTATGTTTGTATGGGAACTATTTGTTCTCCAGAACTTGTTGATAGTCGGCACTGTTCATGAGATAGGTAACGAATGCCAAATCCAATTTTCTCAATACAGAAAAATCATCCCAAACCATAACACTCCCACCACTGAAGTTCCTTCATGAAAAATACTTGGGCTTTTTTTGTAAATCATGCCAGTAGAATGCTAAATCATCTAGCCCATCCAAATTAAATTTTTTTTTTGTTTAAAAAGATTATCTATACAACAAAAAGATGTTATTTTTTGCTGTGCTAGCACAATAGGTCTAAATGAAACAAAAAACTTACCTTATTCTATTGAGTGGCCATGTTTTTCTAGCAAAATTGGGTAGGGCAGCTTTGTGCTCAGGCTTAAGAGCAGGAGCCCTTCTCATTCGAGACCAAACAATGTTGTTGTTGCCATGTAAAACTCTTCAAACGGTTTCGTGATGTACTACTTAAATACCCAAATCATTCTAATTATCAATTAGAGATTAGACTATGTACAAAAAATTTATTTAATTTTTGAGTCTATCAATTCATCCTTTTTTCATACACCATAGAAATAGCCTTTACATTGGTTTGAAGAACTCACTTCATAAAAACGAATAACAATAGGTAAAATTTACAATTAAAAACGATCAGATGTCAGCCTTTCATTTTAGATATCTGACACCTTAACATTAAAAATTAAGTAAATCTTCTCACCAACTGCCAAGTTTTATACCATCTGTATCAGGTTCAAGCCCTCTAGTGGTGAATATGAGTTATCTTTGATTTGCATATAGTTACAATTTCATGATGAACTCAGGATATTTTTCTTCTAATTATCAATTAGAGATTAGACTATGTACAAAAAATTTATTTAATTTTTGAGTCTATCAATTCATCCTTTTTTCATACACCATAGAAGTAGCCTTTACATTGGTTTGAAGAACTCACTTCATAAAAAGGATGAATTGATAGACTCAAAAATTAAATAAATTTTTTGTACATAGTTTAATCTCTAATTGATAATTAGAAGAAAAATATCCTGAGTTCATCATGAAATTGTACCCAAATCATCTCAAATTTTACATGTTGATGTTGTGGAATTAGAAGCTGCATTAATAATTCATCTGCAGTCTTGCAGGGTAAGTTTTGAAAGACATTCACTGCTATTGCCTGATGACTTAAACCAGTGCTTCTCAAAGCTACAATTTGTCTTTTCTTAAAGTCTGTTAAATGTTATGATAAAAAAAAATACCACAAGGCATGATGAAAAAAAATCTTTCATACTTTAAACTTGCAAGAAAGATGGTGGTTCTATACTTATGTGGCAGTATGAAAAGTGACTTCTTTGCTATTTTGCAGTCAGCCATGTATTAGTTTCCTAAAATTATGTTTTTATAAGTTAAGTGCTGAATTACACATAAAAAAGTCTATTTCTATCTATTAGAGCATGTTCTGACCTTAAAAGACTAATTTTTTTGAGTGGTTCTACACTTTTGTGGAGCACCTTACATAGTTTATATCTGTGTAGAAAATTATATAAAAGTTTACCTCGAAAGATACTTGTAATAATCAGGTTTTAGCTCTATTAAGTTTATATTGTTGCAATGTTTGGCTGATGGCATCACATTTTTATTTAAACTTTATAGTTCTGTATATCTAAATATATAAAATTACTTGTCCTGACTGACTGAGTCACTGATTCATCATCGCCCAAAGCAAACCGCTGAACCTAAAGAGGTGAAATTTGGTACACAGTTAGGGTGCATCATGGAAACACACACTAAGAAGGGAATTTTCGAAATTCCCCTGCAGGAGGAGAGGGAGAGCATTAAGGCTTAACTAGAAGAACGGCTTCTACTGTACCATTTTAGATGCGATTTTTTGTTTTCAACTATGTTTAGTCTTCATTGAGTACTTAGGTGTATTAAATTGATAACATTTCAGACATTGTTATAAGTATTTTTATATATTTTGATTTTTTAACCAAATGTTTGAACCGTTTTAAATTCGAATTTGTTATTGCATATTGGTTTGATTATAGAATGATTGTAAACATTCCAGAAAATTGATCAAATTGAAAACAGTTTGTTTGATTCTCAGCAATTCTCATCATTCTCAGCGGTAGGTGTTATATAACAATTACTATGGTTGTTGAAATACTGAATATAAATGGGGTTTGCTTGCAAAACCTCCGCAGGCAAAGTCGCAGGTAACAACTAGTTTTTACATATTTGAAAAGGCAAATTGTATTGGAGTGTATTCTATGACTACGGAAATTTTAACATTGGATATAACCATCTTTCTTATCTACAATTGATTTCATCATTTATATACAGGATGGGCCAAAAGTCTTTACTGTATAAAAACGAAATAACTGTTTTACTTTTAATTATTTTTGAACTTTCTTTTTAACATTATAATGTACACATCTTGGAGATGTTTTTGGCCTAAACATGAAAGTTAACATCCTTTAAATGACCCCCATTTTCCTCTTCACAAAGGTGAGCTATTTCTATGGTAAAGTGACTTTTGGCCCACCCTGTACTTTTGAAGGAATTACCGTAAATCTGCACAGATTTACGGTAATTCCAATGTATAAATTTTCGTCAAATTTTTATAGTTTTAGCGTATATCTGTCCTATAAGATGACTCCCAAACTATCAATAGCCTATGAATTTAGTTTAGATCAGCAATCATCATCTGAATAATAACACTGTATAGCGTATACGGAATTATATCCTATTCATAATTTTTTGAAAGAACTTCAAATTTTATTTTCTTGCATCTGGCAGCACTGTCTTGCAATTGTTGCAAACATTCACACTGATTCATGCAGTCAGGTAATGACCTTGACTATTCACAAAAATGTTGTATGGGCTATTCTATTTTGTGGACATACCCTACTCTCTACCAGTAAATAATTACAGTTTTTTTGTTTTTTTATAATCATTTTATTTTATATAAATTTCAATCTAATTTTTTTGTATCTGTTTTATAAGATGACCCCAGATTTTTGGGGTCTTTTTTTATGATTTAACTATCATCTTATCTGCACAGATATACGGTATATATAACTCAAGAAATTAATTGTATTTATTTTCAATTAAATGTTTTTGAGATATTTCACATCTTATCATAAGATTGAATGCTTCTAAATCATTTCAAACATAGAACATAGGAGTGTGTTCCAAAAAGTTATAACAGATTCAAGTATGAATCTTATTTTGCTTTAAAACTGTTAAACTGTTCAATTTGATGAATGTGAAATGTCCCACAAATCATTTAATCAAAAATAAATGTTTGACTCAGATCTAAAATTTTATTATAGATAAATAGTTTTATAATTGTTTTTCTGCAATGTTTTCATATATGAAGCCATAAATATATAAACAAAAGCAAGCATAAAGCTGTGAGAAGCCAGGGTCAATAGGCAGTTATTATTGACACTTAATCAGCATAGTTAGGTAAAAACCACTCACTTTGTCATTGGATGGCCTTAATATACTAATTTAAGAATGTGGAGACAAGACGATCGTAAAAACGTCATCTCTTGTCAGGATTCCTAACTCACAATAGTACAGTGGTACCTCAGGTTACGAACGCCCCAGAATACGAAATTTTCAGGATACGACATGAAATTCGAACATAATTTTGCTCCACGATACGAACAAAAACTCACCATACGACGTTACATTAGTTCGCATTTTTCATTTGTTTTTCTTACTACAGTTATTTTTTTAAATGTATTACTTGGCTTTAATTTGAGTATGTTTTTCGCGTTGGAACGAATTATTTAGTTTTACATGTAATCGTATGGAAAAAGATGATCCACCTTACGACATTTTCATGATACGATCTCAGTTTCAGAACGGATTAATTTCGTATCCTGAGGTACCACTGTAGTTTCTTTCTACGAGGAGGGCTATTGATTACAAGTGGGAAAATTAATGGGTAAGGTTATCGATAGGCATCCATTTCCATATTTAATCAAGTGACACAGACAGGTTAACAAATAACAAACAAAAGTTTAATGAATATAATAAAGAAATACATAAAGGAATAATCTATCGCTATATCATCTAACTACTTACACCTCTAAATATGGAGAGAGAGCTTACATAAGGTTTGACATAATACCTCTGAATATAATCGTTGATCTTGATTTCTTTCTTGGTTCGTATGCAAGGTGGAAGTTGGGAAGTTGGGGAGACTAGGCACAAACAAAAGTTCAGGAGAACTGTCTGGAATGGCCAAAGTTACCTCGAATCAGGCACATAAAACCTTTATATTCAGAAATTTTCTCTAAGGAGGAGTTCGGACTGTGGTCATCTGACAATGAGTCGAGTTAGTTAGGAGTCTAGTCATTAGATACAATAGTAATTTTCTCAGGAAGTAAACGGTCAGGAAAGGAAATTGTACTTCCTCATTCGCCGCAAATTTTTTTCAAAAGGTGAAAAAGTGCGCAATTTAATGATGAAATATTACATTGAGATTTAGATTTTAGAAAAATAAATTAATCTCATATTCAGATTCTCACAATACATTCACAGTTTAATCGAGAATGTGATATTGTTTTGTCAATAGAACTGTGAATATATTTATGCCAAAGTTTTCAATGAGAAGATACATGTTTGTTTATATTTATAAACAAAATATTTTTGTAATTTGATATTTTGAAAAGCTTATTTGAAGATAAAAGTTAAAATTTTTAAATATTTTGACTTATTTTCAAAACCTTTATTTAGAAATTTTTAAAACAATAATGGATGGTTTGACTTTAAAGAGAGTGATTTAAATATTAAATATTATTTTACACTACAGTAATTATATTCTAAATTATTTTAAAAGCATTTATTTTCTATAAACATTTTTTCAGTAATTCTGTAAGATATGAATTTCCATTTGGTCATGGTAAACATAGACAACAAGTAGCAACATTACTTAGAGAAAAAGAAGTATTTATTCGTGCACCACCTCCAATTTGGAAAATGATATATTGGATGTGGAGTGCTCCTATTACAAAGTTTTGGATTTTTCAGGTAAATATTGTTAAAAATTAACTAAAAATTAAAATGTTAAATGATATACAAGTTATAACAATAAATTGTAGTAGAAATTTTATTATTATTAGAATTAATTCTAAAATTATCTTTGAGGAATATTGGCTATATGATTTTATTATTATTTAGAATATGGAGAACTTTAACATTTTCAATATTTCAAATGTAGACATTTGCTAATGATATTTCCAAATCTAGAGATTATAGATGTCAAATATATATGATTATAAAGCAATTTGGTAATAATTTAGTTAACTTAATTAATATAGCTAATAAGTTTAAAATAACAAATCATATCATCATTAATAAATGTTTGTGTTGCTACTTGTGGAAAGCTCAAATGATTTTGTATACATTCAACATACAAACAACACAACACTCAAATTTTATCATGTTAAGAAATCTTGACATGATAAAATGTATATCATTAAAGTTACTATATAATCTATACCATCAAAGTTGGAAGATTTTTTAACACATATAATCCACAGATTATAGACAGAAAATTATCATGATTAAGTTTCTACATTTAAATTTTTTATGCTGTATTAATATATTTATTTACAAGCCAAAAATGTTTAATAAACTGAATTAAATAAATTTAAACATATATTTGACACTACTCTAACTTAAGTAGTCAGATTGCTGAGCAGTTAAGATGTCATCCCAGTGTTTTTTCAACTTTTTTCTATTAGGGGCTTTCCTAATTTGATACTTATTTTTCTTGCAGCATCCCTACTGCTTTATAATGTAGAGTTATTGAACTTTTTATACTTTTAGTAATACATATAAGCATTATGATGCTGCTCAGCACTACATTTCATGGCATCCCTAAATGTTTCTACATGTCATTGTGGCACCCCAGTTGAAAACAATGTGTCAGCCTATTTCTCTGGGGACCTGGGAACAAATCTAAGGTCAAAACACCTCAGGAATTTTTAGGGATGTCTATCTCAGATAAATCAGGCCCCATCTTTCACCACCTAATCATTCATTGTAGACTTGTCCAAACCCATAATGGGTATGATTAAAAGACCCTCTTAGTGCCTTAAGGGTGAAAAGTAAAAAAAAAAAACATATTACCATAACTTAAAGATTTACCTAAAAGAGTATTTTTTCACTTAAATGTCTTGGTCATTCTCAATAAAATGTTTTTAATTCCATTCAAGGGACAATTAAAGATACATATAATATATAGTAAATAAAATTAATACAAAATGATTGCCGGATTACATTGGGCTATAATAATGCTACTATTTAATAATTAAATGTCAAGTAATTTGGCCTAGAGATAAGTGATAACTTTAATAAGGTATCAGTAGATGGTGTCTAACACCTATCTCTAGGTCAAATTACTTGGCATTTAATTATTAAATAATAGCATTACTACAGTCTGATGTAATCTGGCAATTGTTTGTCATTAATCTAAAAGTCAGATTAATGGATGTTTATATTTGTAAATAAAAATATTTCATGAAATTCCACAAAACTTAACACCAATATGATAATGTGAGGAGATGGGGCATAAAGTAATTTTAATTTGGGCTCTATGTCACTTACACAACACACAATCGTTAGATTGGTTCACAACATCAACGAATGGCTTCCTAAGATGTTTATTGATGAACAGGAGTTCGTAAGAAACCCCTGGAAGTTGTTTTTCCTGACACCAGCCTAGATATAGCATTAGGCATTCTTATGTCTAATTTTTAGAGGAATATCGAGTGGGAGGGTCGCGAGTAAGTGGAGTAGGCGTAGGCTCGGATTTTAGTCAAGGATGAGTCCATATTAAGAGATAACAAAAATATTTAATAAAACAATGAAATAAGATACAAAGACTGAGAGATCAAATATATGCTAATCTAATCTATCTATGCACATGAGAGAGAGTTTACATAACTCTAACATATACTACCACGTCAATTATCATAGAAGTATTTGTAGTTGTAATCTTCTATTAGAAATGTGAATCAGGAGAATAAATCTTATAACACTTTCTGTCTTCTATATGGCACCTTCAATTTTTATGGGACATGGTCCTTATTTATATACGGCGATCTTGATGCAGAGATCGACACTTATAAGGCCTTTTCGTATGGCAGGTTCTGCTTTGGATGAACTGCATCCAATTTCATATGGCAATCTTCTTTGGAAGAACTACCCCGAATGAGGAAAAAATGCCCCTTTTTATAGGACTTCTGTCCGACTCTCTTGGGTGGCTCAGTAGCGTGTGCCCCATTTGATTCATCATGCAAGTCAGCTGTCTAAAAGGAGATTTATTAATCAATATAAATATATTGATTAATAAATGGTAAATACTAATATTGTTAAAAAATTATTATATGAGATGTTAATATGCGTTTCATCAAAATAAAACGCCCTTGTAACAGGCAAAAGCCTTCTACGTCAATAAAGATTACTTACTTACTTACTTAAAAAAAAAAAAAAGAAGAGGTTCAACTTCTCTTCTCTCCAAGAATGACGAATGTTACATCCTTTTTGTTTAAAATTTTATCAACAGAAAAAAAAAATTTTTTTATATTAATTTAGTAATTAATCTAATTACCCGCAGATCTCACAATAATAATAAAACAAACTGCTAAAGCTATGATTACCAAAAAATATTTAATCAGAAGTGTTTTCAATCTTCAATTTAGGTCATACTCAAATGACAGAATAAACAAAATGGAATTGTTTTAAATTTAAAACTACAAATTCAAATCCAGAAAAAATAAAATAAAATAGATATGTAAATAAATGAGTAAAGTAAAAATAATTAAAAAACATATAAATATAATAATAATACAATGATAATAATTATAATAACTCTTCCTTGGTCACCACCTGTCGTGTTGGGAGATCCCAGTAATTTTATTGAACCATAGAGCAATGCAGGCTGGAACACAAGCTCCTGATAGGGACACCCATGCCAATAAGGTTTATGGGGAGAAATGAAGCTAAGAGTGACCACACCCACATTCTGTGGAGATTTTTATCATGGTAATAACCAGATCAAAGTGTGATATCGGCTCAGACATCGCCCAGGTTAACAAGGTCTGTGTTTGTGGGTTAGGCAGAGGCTCACGTTTAAAAAATAGGCCACAGTCTCCCTTGGATACCAGTGGCGAAAGCAGCACCAGCCCAAGCATGCTACTGCAATGCCCTCAACAGATGTGAGGAACCAACCTAGCCTTGATGTTTCTGTGGCAATGCATCCACAGACCACAATGGTTGGAAAAACATGTCAACTGATGAAATGGACATCAGAAATGAACGAGTTTATCATCCGTACTTACTACACGATCACAAGACTCGAAACAAACATGACAGCATATAGACAACAACTACACCATAGATTCACACAACAATATCCTCACCTCACTGTCATCAAACAAAGGGTTGTTGATCAAAAAAGAACAATTATACACAACAACCTTATCCCACAAACAACACTTGAACTTATCAAACAACAGGTTGCTGATCAAATACATAAACAGACAGAAACATTTAACATTAATGAAGATCACATAACCTGTCAGGATAATCCAGCAACAAGCATTGATAATAGCACACATACAACAACTACAACTAATGATACTACAGGCACTTCCTCATCCATCACTGATAACATAGACATAGAATTAGTTAATATGCTCTCACTTATATTTCAGGAAACACTCACTAAATATACTGGTACAGATCCCACACAAAGACCACGAATACCGAAAATCAACACGTCAAAGGAAGTAGGAAAAACACTAAATTATGTAAACACTCACTTACTACCAAACTACATTCATTCAATTTCTACACTCTCAGACATTCATACATTAGTTTATGATGGGGCAGTCACAATAGTAACACACCTTGGTCTGAAAATACAATCACATACAGACACACACAAAACACAATTCTATCACAAGCCTGCATGGCAGAGAAGAATAGAAACACAATGACATTAGACAGCAATTAGGCAGGCTGACACAATACACTAAAAACAACATAACACCCAAATTAAAGAAACAACTCAAAAATATTTTCAAGAAAATCAAAATGCACACAAAACACGAACATCACAACACACACATTACAGAATACATCGATACACTAAAACAAAAACTCACAGCCAAAGCATGTAGACTCAAAAGATACAAAACATGTACACTACGAAAACAACAAAATAAATTATTCACAAACAAAACAAACACTGATACACAGCACAGTGGCACACCAACAGAAGAACTCACAACTAGTGATGTACATATATTCGTTTACTATTCGGTATTCTTCCTGTTCGGCCTATTTTTTGCTATTCAGCTGAATACTGAATATTTAATCACTATTTGGCCAAATACTGAATACCTAAAAACAGGAGTAAGAAATAACAAAAACACAGTAAATTAATCATTTTGGTATTTAGATTTAATGTTATCAGGTTAGCATTGTTTGTTTATATTTATTTATAACTTATAACATGCACAAAATAAAAAAGAAAATAATATTTTTTAAACCACAATTTAGCATAATAACCAACACTTGGCACAACATTCGCACAACTGAAATAAACGGATGTTGTGCCAAGTGTTGGTTATTTATGCTAAATTGCAGTTTAAAAAATAAATATGAAGATACAACACAGTTTCGAAATATGGAAGAAAATAATATTAGTCACGTGTATTCACAATTTATAATTACAAAGATCAGCACACGTACACACCTATTCGTTCGAGAATCGTCACACATCTGAGGGTCTGACCCTGTCTATCCTTCTTTTTAAGTGCTCATCTTTGCTCTTCCCTTTCTCTTTCCTCCATCTCTCTAGTCCACGTATGCCTATGCATACATCATAATACGTGCTCACGATACTTTTGATTCGTCACTTTTCCGTCGTAGATTTCCCATTTTACAATTACGTGACTCATAGCCTGGTGATAACAGAGAAAAGAGACAGATAGGACGTCGGTATAAGTGACAGTTATGATTTCACATATTCAAGATAGCTCGGTAGCCCGAACGACCCCAGGCTTTCGCCCTTGCACGCTAAGTGACTTTCATTACAAGCATTTAGCTTTCCGAAGTCTATGACAACAATTGTTTGGCATTGATGGTCGCAAATTTCGCACCAATAAGCTGCCTCGACTTGTTTGATTATGTTATCAACTCAATTTCATATTTATTTTCACATTTTCACTTCACAGTCTTTCTCTCTTCTTTTTCCATTATTTACATGTGTAGGTCATTTCGTCGTTATCCACATTTGATATCATTACCTATTACATACTGCCATGATGCTCATTCTGTCCGCCTTATGTCAAGTATTAAGACGATTCGCAAAGCATAATGACAGCGGGCCAATAGAGAGTAGGGTCCTTGCCATAATGCGGTTTGCACGCCAATTTTTGTACGTGCGTTAATCAAGCTGAATATTCGCATATTTGACCATGCTTCTGGCCGAATATTCAGTATTCGACCTGAGGCCGAATATACTATTCGTTGCAACACTACTCACAACTTATTGGTCTTCTCTTTGGTCCAGTGTTGTTGCACACAATGCTGATGCAGGCTGGATTGAGAAGGAGAACAAAAACTTGCATAACATACCAACTATGTCCTGTGCTGAAATAAACATACACGTCATCCGCTATGCTGTGAACAGAACACACAACTGGAAGACACCCTGTGTAGACAACATTCACAATTTATGGTACAAAAAATTTACATCACTGCACCAGGAACTAGCTGATCATCTGACACACATCATCACCAATCCACAAGACATGCCAAAATTTCTTACTCAGGGCATCACCTACATGAAACCTAAAAACACCACCACAGACTCCACATAATACAGACCAATTACATGTCTTCTAACACTCTACAAATTATTCACATCCTGCATTACAAACAAAATATACAAACATGTTGAAGAACACGACATTTTTAAAGAACAACAAAAAGGTTGCAGTAGAAATCACAGGGGATGCAAAGAACAGTTACTCATAGATTCAGTCATTTTACGGCAAGCACACAAACAACACAGAAACATACATATGGCATATATAGACTACAGAAAAGCATTCGACAGCGTTCCACACAGTTGGCTGCTACATATTCTACACATGTACAAAATACATCCATCACTCATTGCATTCTTTGAAAACATTATGCAGCACTGGAGAACAACACTGCATTTCAGGGTTAGTAACACTTCCATACAAACAAATAAGATATTCATTAGGCGAGGAATTTTTCAAGGAAATTCCTTGAGTCCTCTCTGGTTCTGCCTAGCAAACTCAAATAATGCACCATTAAATTTACATTCACAATGTATGGACATGACACAGCTTATAAATAGCATAGACACTGTTAAGCAATCATGGGTACAAAAAGCACTCCATGGCAGACATCCCTATGACCTGGCCCAGGTTTTTGTTGACAAAACTGTGTCAAACAGCTGGTTAGCTTGCGGATGCCTCTTTGGGGAGATGGAAAGATTCATGATTTCCATACAGAATCAGGTCATAATACTAAAAACTACAGAAACATATACTCAAAGATACAACACTCACAAATGACAAATGCAGAAAATGTAACATCATGCCAGAAACCATACAACACATCACTTCTGGTTGCAAGCTCTTGGCACAGACAGATTACTTACATAGACACAATCAAGTAGCAAATATAATACACCAAGAGCTTGCAAAGAAACACAAATTGGTAGACATCCACAAACCATACTACAAATACATTCCACAGACAGTATTGGAAAACAACACGCACAAACTGTACTGCGACAGAGCCATAATCACAGATAAAACAATTTACCACAACAGACCAGACATCACACTCATTGACAAACACAATAAAATCACATGCATTATAGACAGCCATTCCAAACACTTACAATGTACAAAACACATGCACTGAAAAAGTCAGTAAGTACACAGAACTTGCCCAGGAAATAAGGCATCTGTGGAAAATGGAAAGGGTGCTTATTGTATCTATCGTTCTCTCCTGTACAGGTGTGATACCACACACACTACACAAAAGCCTGAAAACATTACAATTGAATAGAAATACATACATAACACTACAGAAGGCCACTACATTGAATACATGCCACATTGTTAGGAAATTCCTGAATACAGACACACACACTGACACACTTATTTAATTTTAGTTTTGTTTTGGTTGCTATGCCTTGACTCTGGTCCGGCATAGTACAGAGCCACCAGTGTGAACCGAGTATAACTCACAAAACCCAACATAATAATAATAATAATATTTAGGATTCCAACAGTTAAACTTACAGAACATGCACATGTAAAATGAAGATAAACGCTTGAATATCAGAACAGATTACATGCAATACTAAGAACACACCTAAATGCAAAACACACTATTAAAGTTATTAATACATATGTTGTCCCTGTAGTCACTTATTTTTTTGGAGTTATACACTGGATGTGCACAGATCTCAAGCAACTCCAAAGGAAAAGAAGAACAACACTTACTAAACATAAACAATATCACCCAAAATCTTCCATAGAAAGATTAACTCTTTTGTAAAGTATTAGCTTATAAACAAGTTGTAAATAGAGAGGGAACAAAAGAAACATCAATCTCGCTAAGAGATGTAAAGAGTTGGCTTGTAAACAAGGTTGAAAACAGAGAGGGAACAAAAGAAATGCCAATCTCGCTAATTGGATCCACGTGTGGTTCAGTGATGACCACTTGCCAGGTATTGAACTACTGGATGTAAACAAGTGAGTCGGAATATTAGCGAACATAAGTGTAAACTTTATTATCATCCGATAAAAGCAGACCTGGGGGAAAGCTGTTCCCGCAAGGAAGGTTTATGATTGTCGGAAGTGTCTGTCCATGAAATCCTTAAATTGCAGAGCAAACAGAAGAAAACAGGAGAGAACAGCAAGAGACTGGGTACATGGTAGTCTCTGGCACTTGGGAAGCCTGCTGAGCTTAGAGAGAGCATACTCTTCTGGTAAACATCTCAGGTACGGGTAAGTGCAAAAACTGGACGAACCGTGCAGTTGAGCCACTGTGTAGGTTGACCTAGGCCTCTCACACACCTAATCTTTCCCGTACGTCAAATTACACTACGCTTTGTGTTTAATGTGTTTTCTAACTGGTATAGTGTATATATTTTTGTAAATAAACTGTACATTATGGACTATCTTGAGTGTGGAGGTTGCTTTCATCGAACTATACAAGAACATTATTGAGTTGTGTTTAATCCAGAAAACCAACTTGAGACGGAGTTTAGTAAGGAAACTTCACTTCTTTCTTGTAAAGAAGGTTGCCATGGCCTGACTAATATAGTTAACCTGCACTATAAACAAATTCTGACACTGGGAGTTTTCCACAAAAAACAAGAAACATCAATATTACATAAATCTATAACTCTGGAAGACAGTAACCACACACCTTCTTAACTTTCATTCTGTCCTATCTCGCTTTATTTCACCTTCAACCTGAACCCTTCCTAAAACTTTTATTCTTCTTTCCTTTTCATGTTTCTTGGGCTATACCAAAGAGTGCAGCCAATAAACAATTCTCTAGTAACCACACACCTTTAAACTTATACCCTGAGCATCTGGACATAACTCAATACATAAATAACATAGACACTATTAAGCAGTCATTAGCCCAAAAGGCACTTCTTGGAAGACATGTCTATTACCTAGCTCAGGACAATGTTTACAAAATTGCAACAAACTATTGGCTGACTAGGGGCTGTCTGTTTGGAGAGACTGAAGGGTTTATGGTTGCTATTCAAGATCAGGTCATAAACACTAAAATCTACAGAAAACACATCCTGAAGAATACATCACTTACAAACGACTCTTGCAGAAAATTCCACATTCTGCCAGAAATAATACAACATGTAATCTCTGGTTACAAGCTCTTGGCACAGACAGACTATTTACATAGGCATAATCAAGTAGCAAATATAATATACCTAGAGCTTGCACACAAACACAGATTATTAAACACCCAGGTACCATACCTCAAATATACTCCACAGGCAGTATTAGAAAATGACACACAAAATCTACTACAACAGATCCATAATCACAGATAAAACAATTCATCATAATAGACCTGACATTACTCTCATTGACAAATGCAATAAGATCACTTATATAATAGACATTTCTGTTCCAAACACTCATAACATAAATTGCTTAAGCTTGAAAAATCAACAAGTACACTCCACTCACTCAGTAATAAGACAGATGTGGAGGATGGCTAAGGTATTTATTGTATCTATTGTCCTCTCTTTTACTGGTGTTATACCACATACACTACACAAAAGTCTAGAAATGTTAAACCTTAATAAAAACATATACATGGCACTACAAAAAGGGCAATATTGAACACACGTCATATTGTTAGAAAGTTTCTAGATGTTGACACATACACCAATAACACAGAAGCCTAATGTAACACTTGTTTCTTGTTAGCTATGCCTTGACTTTGGTCTGGCATAGTACATGGCACCAGTATCAGTTGAGCATGGCATTCACAACATAATAATAATAATATGCAAAAGCTTTGTATATATAAATATTCAAATATAAATAAATATATATACAACAAAGACCAGAATAAATAATGTCAAATGTCTTTAAAATAGAGAGAAAGGAGAAGGCTATAATAACTGATTAACATTAGAAAATAACTTACAATTGACTGAATTTAGATTTTGTATTTGCTGCACATACATTTATTTATATTTGAATATTTATATATACAAAATTTTTTGTATATTATTACATTTATGTTTTTTAGTTTATTTTATTCATTTATTTATTCATGTATTTATTTTATTTTTATTTTCTCATATTCAAATTTGTAATTTTAAATTTAAAACAAATTTATTTTGTTTATTCTATCAGCTGAGAATGATCTAAGTTGAAAGTCAAAAACATTTCTGATTAAATATTTTTTTAGTGATGAGGAGAACTTTAGCACTTTGTTTTATTATTATTAAAAATACTCTCTCTGAAATAAATGTTTTAAAATTATATATTATTTTTTGGCTATATTATAATGTTGCTTAAATTTTATTTTATTTCATAAATTATATTCTAAATTTATTCCAATTTGTAATATCTAATTATTTTTATTTTTGACTATTTCAGTTATTTTATATGTTTTATTTGGGGATATTTAGTGTTGCAGTTCTTGCTCCTTCTTGTGGTATCTTAATTCTAGATATAATTGTCTGTTCATGGACATTTCTCATAGCCATAGAAAATATCAGACGAGCATATATTCTATTCAAAGTGAGTACTTTATCTGATAATTTTTGAATAAATTAAAATTGAAGTATAGTTAAATTGTTAAAAATATAAGCAGATTGTTGATGTTTAGAAGAAATTTATATTGTTTAATTATCTTAAATTTAAAATTTCTAAATTTAATTAATTATATTGTATTCTATCAATAAACAATAGAAATTAGAATACATTTATTAGTGTAAGCGTTTTGAGAATTATTGTTTTTACTTTCCTGGTTGTTATTTATAACAGAGGGAAAGTCTAGCAATCAGTCAAAAAATGACCCTGCGAGATTTTATATTTTGGATTCGGAACCTTGAAACATCAAGAAATGCAAAAAAATTTAGGGATTTTTCTGTATGTAAAGATGTTAGTATGTGTGGGGGGGAATTTTGTTCACCCTCTTTTTTTCACTTAATAACTCCTGTGCCTTTTGTCAAAAATTTCTGAAAATTTGCAGGGAAGTTTATGTATTAGGGGGATTGATGCTATTAAATTTTGATGGTTAAAGATCAAGGGGGTGAGGAGATAGGTGTCATATCTCAAATGGGGTTGAATGATTTCACTGTTTATTAGCATTTACAATTTTTTATAAAACTTATCTCCACCCTCAAAATTAAGCTTTTTGTCATTTTATAATAATTAATATTAGGTTGTTGCAAATGAAATGGCCAATTTTTACTTCTGACTCTGAATGTTTATTAATTTAATATATTCTTAATTCTTTAATTAACTTATATATTCAATCAAAATTGTCCCCACCAACAATAATATATTTTTCCTAATACAATAAAAATGGCATTAATGCCAATTTGATAGAAATTATGAGAATGAGAAGCCAAAAAGTCAGTAAAGATATTTTTTTTATTGCATCCTCTTTCTTGAAGACTTTCCTTGCCAAAAAACTGTCCAAATGTATAAAAAGTTGGCAAAAAGTCTGAGGAATAAGGTGGATGGGGAAAGAATTTCATTTGAATACTTTCAGTTTTATGATGAACTGCAGATCTCCAAATGATGCTCTTTATCTCTCATTGAGTTTGTGGAGTACCCATTTTTCGAGCTTCTTGATTTTCCCTAACATGTTTAGATGTTGAGAAATGGTTGAATAATGTCCAGTATGTTCAACCTTTCCATGATTTCCTAGACAGTCAGGTGATATTTTGATTCAATGATGTTCTTCAATTCTGATTTTTGAGATTTGTATTCCCGGAATAAAATTTTTTGAACCAATGTCTAGTGGTCTGTTCACTCACAGAACCTTCACCAAAGGTTTTATTGGCTGTGTTATGCTCCTGCTTATACTGTACTTGTAAAAGAAAAATATTCAATATACTTTTTTCTTTGCTTTCAGAAAAAGTACTCTTAAACATGTGGAACTCACAATATAAATGAGATTACAGTTCTAAATTCACATATTATATGTGTGCTCATCAATTGCAAACATACAGCACTGTTCACATAGAAAAAAGTTGAACTATAAGGCTGGGAAGTTTAAATTTAAAAAAAATTGGCCATTTCATTTTTCAATGATCCAATAATATGAAAAGTTTTTTTATAATTAAATGTCTTAACAGATGACACCACACACAATTTTAAATTGTTTTGCCAGGAAAGTTACACAACTCATTGCTGTATTTTTTTACATTCTAAGGAAATTATTAAATATATTATTATTTGAACATAGCATAATATTCTAGCATATTTAAAATAAGTTAGTTAAGTCATCTGAAAGCAGAATGTTTACTTATCCAAAATTAAATGCTAGATTAGGAAGATTTTTTGGTTTTTACAGTTTTTTTCTCTTTTAGTTAAATAAATATTATTCTTTTTTCCTCATGATAATTAATAATAATAATAATTTTTTTTCAGAAATATACCAGTGTACCATTATTTCTGAAATGCGTAGAAATACTCTTGATAATAGCATTCGTTGTTCTATATGTTTTGGGTAGAATTTTGAATGTTGGAATTTTTTTAAAACCATATAATGGAAAGATTCTCTTATGTGTTGGATTATTATATTTTTATTATCGACTCATTGCTATTTATCTTCCTATATCACCAACTTTAGGACCACTTCTTTACAGAGTGAAACTAATGGTAAGTTTGGATAGAATTTTTTCTTAATATAAATGTTTTACTATATTTTCTCAATTAAACCTCAGGTTTATTTTTAAAACATGCATCTCCAGGGTTTTTTGAGGTTGGTGTTTATTATCTTGCAACAGAATATGAGTGGGTAAAAATTGAAAGAAATACCTTAATTACTTGTACATATTTCAAATTATCAAAACCATTATTGACCATATTTATTGGTTACTGCTATAATATTTGAAATAATTATTGTTTATATACAGTAATACCCCGAATTAAGTAACATGCGACTTACATAAATTTGCAGTTATGTAAAATGTAAATCTCAAAAATTGGAAAAAAATCTGAATAGAGTGACATGTAATTTTACAAAGAATTATTCTATTTCAAACACTCATTCATTCTCTCTCTCTCTCTCTCTCTCTCTTCCTTTCTTTCTTTCGCACTGTACCAATTTATTACTTTATTGCTCTGCTAATCCTTTACTTTTCAATCTAATTGTAAGCACATATATGCAAATATACTGGGCACTCATGTAAACAAGATTCTTCTACAGTACTCAGTGAAGGTCAAACAGCAAAACCAAGCACATCTTTATTGCTTGTTTTTCTATATGTATTGTGTGAGAACCAAGGGGGTTTGAGTAGTAATCTCGACCCT
This sequence comes from Centruroides sculpturatus, assembly GCF_000671375.1. Classification (NCBI taxonomy): domain Eukaryota; kingdom Metazoa; phylum Arthropoda; class Arachnida; order Scorpiones; family Buthidae; genus Centruroides; species Centruroides sculpturatus. Next base: position 189,305 of record NW_019385441.1, on the reverse strand, counting down.
TCTTACTGGCTTTGCATCAGGAGATGGCTTATGTGTAAACAAGTGGGAGGGTCAGCGAGGTCGTGATAACGTGTTAGCCGTACTCAAGGATGAGATGTATTTAAACGTATGAATAATATATTTATTTAACAACTAAGATTATACAAACTAAAATTGACTAAGATTATACAAGTACAAAATTATAGATACAATAATTGTTTCTAAAGATAAAGAATGCTAATAATGCGACGGTTTTGATTCAGTAATCAATAATTTCACAGGTTTTGGTCCAACAGGTTAAATCTCGGGAATTAATAATCGTCTAACTTATAATCTATTCTGACAGAAAGAATTTATTAGTCCAAGCAAGTATCTTTTTGCCTACAGCAATCAAGTCTAAGAGGTCCTTTTTTCAGAAATGAGGAGGAGAGGTCTGAATGTAGTTCCAGTTGGGAGACTTCCTTTCGATGATTGCCCCGAGGTGCGGGTGCAATCCCTTTTTATACTAGTCTCTGGGAACTGACAAGGGGAATTCTGATGCAATGTGGTCTAAGTTTTTTGTGTGGCCAGGTGTTGTTTATGTTAATTGTCAGGAATCTAGCATTTCAATAAATTTATTACTTTCTCTATCCAATATTGTTACTCCATTGCTAATAAAACTGATAACAACTGTCAAACATACTAAATTAATTGCCAGTAGTGACTAAGGTTAAGGTTTGGTATTGCAACCTTAGCAATAATTATTAATTTGGAGAGATATTTAATAGGTTTTATCTGTTAAGACATCAAGCTAAATAGGATGTATGTGTATAGGTTTGGTTTGATCTCTTCTTTTCTGTGACTGTCATTACCCTCTTTCATCCAGCAAAATTATGTTATTTTGTTAATTGGCTAGCAGTCCATAGATTGGAATGAGGGGGAAGAAAGAAAGGTGTGATGCCAAGTGCGGGGAGAGCGAAAGTGTGAAAGGTCATTTCTCACTCTCCCACTGAGAGAGAGGATATGAAAATTTTACCTAGAACTTTTTTCGGGTTATTCCCCAAAGCCATTCAAAAGACAACAAGAGAGGGTGAGGGCAGAGAAGGAAATCAGAGAAAGAAGAGAAATAATGAACAAATTGAGAGCAAAAAGAAAATACTCATATGGTAAAACCTATGCCATCCGACTCCAATTCTTATGCTCCTAATATAAGAGACAAAATAGATGAGTTGGAATTCCACAGTTGTTTTACATCATTAGTGTGTAGTTTGCCTCAAGTGATTTGTTTAATATATAACCTGTTTACCACCACTAAATTTACATAGTGTTCGTTGTTTATTTACAGTACTGTACCATTAAAATGCAATTGAAATGACAAATAAAATTATACAAAAAAATAAATAATAAATAATATATGTACAGTACACAAATAAAAAATACAATATTGTGTTATTAATTATGTAGCTAAACTTAAGCAATTTACAAATTCAACTTATATACCGTAAAATTCAAGTTACATAAAGGTCTATGGTCCACATTACTTATGTAACTCGGGGTATTACTGTAGTCAATCTGATTCATTATCTTTCAATTTAGTTATTCCGTTGTCATTTGTGTCTGCTTCAATATCATTGCAGGAATCAAAATCTTGACAGCTATCTTTTGGTTCAAACTTTCCTTATCTTTCCAATTAGAATTTTTCTAATTACCCTTTGGCTGATAAGCTCTGGACTTGGTTGCAACTTTCCATGCTCAATATTTGATAATATTTATAATTTTATTTCAAAAAATGTTTTCATGAACTTTAGAATAGAAAATGCTGACTGTCTCTAGATAATTTGAAGATGTAGAATTTTTTTTTATTCTTTACCTGCCACTCAGAACTACATTTACCCTGTACAGTGCAGTACTTCAACATGTTTCCCACATTTTTCAATCCAGGGTTTATTTTTAATGGCATTTTTATTTCCTCCGTTTATTCAAAAACTGGGATTTATTCGAATCCCAGAGTTTAATCATGGAAATATAGTACATATAATTATATAAAATTTCAAATATTATTAATGCATTAAGGAGTTGGTGTTTTGTTTTATTTTATTATATTGAATATAGAAAGGCTTTTCTTGTTAAAGAAACTTTTTGAAAATTTAAGCCTAAAAACTTGATATATTGAGCAAAAACTTTAATTGCCCCATAGATGATCTTTTTGTTTTATCTAGTGTCTTTGAAGATGAACTTTAAAAAATTGAAAAAACTAAAAATTAGGGTGTTTGTAATATCCAGCTGATAGTCAGTTTCTTCCCATACTCACTGTTCTGGCCATTTTCTCAACTGAATCAAGATTCTGGTGAATACATCTTCCAGCAAGTTGGGGCTCCATCTCATTTTTATAAGGTTTGCAAAGTTATGAATTGTGTTTTTCTTCAGTGATTGTGCCCAAGGCATCAAATATCATAGACCCAATCACAGTCTGTTGTCTGCTGGCTCTTAGGTCCCTTGATCTGACAACTTGTGATTTCCATTTGTGGAGCTATGTGAAACACACTGTCTGTGCCCAGGAATTTGCAGGAACTGCAGAATCAAATTATGACTGCTTTGGTAGGAGTGACAATGGATATGTTATAGTGAGTCTGGGAAGAAATTGATTATTGGCTGGATGTATATCATGTGACACAAGGTGCACATTTTGAAGGATTGTAATGAACAGGTATGAAATTTGGAGAGATTTTATATGTTTTGAAATATATTAAATTATTTTAAGATAATACAGTAGAGCATTGATTATCTGACCTCCGATTAACCATCACATCAGTTAACTGACCGTTCTAGTCGGCAAATTCAAATGTTCACTAGTGATGTGGCACTACAATATTTGGCTATGTCTTGGCTACTTTAATGGTATTTTTACGTGTTTTAGCTGGCAACATGGCTCGACCATGAAAGGGAGCCAGTATTTAAACGAGGCTTAATTTTCTAATTTTTAATGATACAATAGCTACGATTATTATTTTAAAAAAATTTTTGTTAGGCTTAACATTGATGAAAGTTCAATGTGAAGTAGGTTAATAGCGATATAATAATATACTAATTACATGAGTTAACTAATTACATGAGATATACTAATATAATATACTATAATGTATTTTTTCATATTTTTCGGTTATCCGTTTTTTCAGTTATCTGACCAACTCCAGTTCCCAATTGAGTCGGATAATTGATGCTCTACTGTAATTAATATAATTACAGTAATTTAAAATAGTGGAATTTGTAAATTCTAAAAATAAATATGATTCCAAAATTTTGTGAACTTAATGAAAATGAGTTATTGGTAATTAAAGTTTAGTATTTCTTCATTATTTGTTTGTCTGCTTAAATGAATCACTTGAAGTTGGATAAGAAAGAGTAATTTTACTTGTTTTTAATCTGAAAATAATCTTATTTATTTTTAGAATTTACAAATTTTAAGAATATTACCGATCCCATTGTTTTAAATTTTATAAATATATTTAAAATAGTAGAATTCTTTTTGAAAGATTCTGTATATGTTATCTATAAATCATTTATTCTGAAAGATTCTTGAGGTGTATGTATTAAATGTTATAGCTAGCTTTGATTATTCTTGTTTGTGAAAAAAATCTATTTTGTTTTTAACTCTTATTTATTTAGATGTTTGATTTTAGTGCATTAGTATTAAAAGTTTGGGCAATATGCCAAAAAACATTTGCTTATCTGTTATTTAAAGCAATAGAAGAAATGTTCCATTTATTTTTTCTATCATACTGTAAAATTAATGTTTGATCAATAATGATTTTATTTTCAACTTAAATTTCATAATTAATTCTTTCTTGACTAAATTTTCAAGTGATTGTCAGATGACTGAGTTGAATAAGACATCAACTTATGCTCTGAGAGAATTGGGATTAAATTGGGGGACATTAAAATTTGAATTTACATTTGCATTTATCTGGTTTTCTGCATATTTAAGTTTTACATTTCATAATTCATGTTGCCCATCATAAAGAAATGAATGTCTGATTTTATATCATGTTGTTAAAAGTCATTCCTGTCCACTTTTTATTGTTTATCTTGTCATTATATTATTATATACCAGGGGTGGCCAAGCTCCTTGATAGTCCGAGCCATTTTTCAAAATTGAAATTTTTCACGAGCCGCAATTAAAGGTATGCAAAAAATTCCAATTACAAAATATATCCGTAGCAAGAGTGATACAACTTGTTTCCTCCAGAGCACAATGTCAACTGTCCATTGCAATGACAGTTTACAAATTCAAAATCGGTCTGGAGTCGGTCGATAACGGACGATTACACCACTGTTTATGTTCATTCGCGCAGTTTTCGATGAGTCATATCATTCTTAACTTGGACGGAAATGAAATTTGTTACAACATTGCACTTAGTCTTTCATATTTTTTTGTTAGTAATTTAAAAGACATTTGAAACACATACGGACGATAATAATTTTTTAAAATATAATAACACAAAAATGAAAAGGGAACTCGGGTACAGTACATTTAACGAGAGCCACAAATAATCCTTCAAAGAGCCGCAGGTTGGCCACCCCTGTTATATACATATTTTGTTGGTTTGTATAAGTTTAATTTTTTTCTAAACAAAGTGATAACTTCTCTTTCAGATGTTTGCCAACTAACAATTCATATCATTTATATTTTCTTATTCACTATAATTTATAATTACTATGTAAAATTCAAATTATCAAGGATAGATTAATTTAAATTGTAAAAGTAAAATATAGTCATCTATCTTATTTATTGTAAACTTCCAAACTAGTTATTTGAAGATTTGAATAAATGAAACTTTTACAGTCTTACAATAGTTTGAAGTAATATTTTACTGGTAATGTGAATCTTTACTGACAAATAAATTTGATAACATCTTGTAAATAGTTCTTAGTAGTAAATTACTATAATGCATAAAGAAATATCAACAACAACTTTTACTTTATCCAGCAATCAAATTTCAAATAAAGAAATGTTTTTGAGTCACTTAATGATTAATGAGTTACTTCAGGTTCAATCATATGAAACAGACCTCATACGTGGACATTCTATTGGATTTAAAAATAAGCATTAACTTATAATATCACTGAGATTATAGAAATGTGCAAAGTCCTCAAAAAGGAAGAATACATCAATAAAAGAGATGCAGTATCTATTTTCAACATGTAAAAATTTTTATTAAAATAGTAATAGTTTGGCATAAGCTATTCATATTGTTATATTATATTCTTATGTCTGTTATTTGTATTTATTTTTAATTTTATTATGAGTTATATTTATATATTTTTTCAAATTTCTGGTTTATTGCAAATTAATACTTATTTTTAAATCCAATGGAACACCTGCATGTGTAGTTTATTCCATATGTTTGAACCTGAAGATAAGTCTTAAGTGATTTGAAAAGGTTTGAAATTTTATTGTTAGAAAAAATGAAGGTTGTTCTTTATGTTTAATATAAGTCCATTTTGCACTGTATCATTTATTAATATATAAAAATTTCAATAATAAATTCTGAAAAATCATTTAAAGAATTTTAATATCTTTTTCCTTGAAGGTTCTTGTTGATTTTGTAAATTTCATGAGGATGACAATGCTTGTAATAATTAGTGGTGGAATAGTCATACAAGCTACTTTATATCCAGATTTTCCACTTGATACAGAATTATTCAGACGTGCTTTTCATCGTGCATGGTTTTCTCTCTTCATAACACCAATTGATGAGTTACAAGGTAAAATTAATTTATGAATATTCTTTCTTTTTTTTAAATTGTAAATAAATTTTTAAACTTAAAAATTTCAGGTAAAGACTGGTGTAGAGAAAAAGGAAACATAAATAATATTACAAGTTGCTCAAATATTGGAAAATGTAAGTTAAAAAATAATTATAAAATGATAATTTAAATTAAAAGAGATTTTGATTTGATTTTTTATTCAGATGCTGTATAATTTTTTTGTTTAGTTATTAGTTAATTTCATATTATATTATCAAATTGTAAGAATTAATTAATAAAAATGCTAATGATATATTTATTTTCTTGTTAATAATAAATCATTGTCTGATTTTATTAAGTGAATAAATAGATTAATACAGTAATACCTCGACTTACGCTACCCCGATTTACGCGAACCCGGAGTTACGCGATTTTCAAATCTCGTCGAATCGTCTTTTGTTTGAGCACCAGGCAACTCTTGATTACTCACTCACCCCACACTATTGTTCAGCTTACATGTTCGGTCGTGTCGCGCGGAATTGACGCATAGCTACAATTTATTTTGTGTTATTTATTTCTGTGTATTTTATATCTACGGAGACTCGAGAGACTCTATGTGGTGATTTCTTGTAACCGTGAATAAATCAAAAGACGAGATAAGATTAACGAGAACATTTATTAGCTTACATACCTCCAACTTGGATTTTACACAAATTGCGAAATTATACCCCGACTTACGCGAATTTGACTTACGCGGTTATCGCTCGGTCCCACCTATCGCGTAAGTTCGGGGTATCACTGTATACAAAAAAATTGAATAATTATTATATTTTCTTGCATATAACCCATGATGGCATATACAAATCAGAAATATGCTAGAACTAAAATAAAACCTTGACATAACTTGGACCTTCATTCCTTTGCTATGGAGCAATGGTGAGTGCTTCATAAGCAGTCATTGCTCCACAGGCACAAGTTTGTACTTGCAATTTAAAATTGGTATTGTTAAAAAAAAATTTATATTGAAATAAATAGTTTAATTTGAACATCTGAAGGCATTCGAAATTTCATAGAGGAAAAAACATTTAATTTGTTTATATAGTGATCATTTTAAACTGGGTTAATGATTGTTCCTATTTTAATTCCTTTACTCATATTTAAACTAGATATAAATTTAATATAAATATGATTATAGAATTATACACCTAATTATACAGTAGTACCTCAGGATTTTTTCCTCATA
>NW_019385441.1:175567-182041 GCF_000671375.1 Centruroides sculpturatus | reverse complement strand
AAGTCATTTTAGAAACATTTTAAAAAGTAGGCAAAGCCAAACCTCTTTGGATAGATATTTTACCAAGCAACCTCTATCCAGTGAAAGTGCTGGTGGAAGTGAAGGAAAGAAAGCAAAAAGCAGTGAATAAAAAATTTTAAAAAATATATAAAACAGAAAAGTTAAAAAATTAGTGTTAAGTTATTTTTAAGTTATTGTTACATTCTGTTATGTAAGTTAAGTTTTAGTATCATTTCCCTTCTCCCTCTCCTCTGCCACCAGTTTACACCTCCACCGTTGTCTATCCTCAAAGTGCAAATAAAACTACATTTTTTTTTAAAATTATTATTCTATTATGGTTATTTATACATTTACAACTACAAAATGCATTTTTCAATGTTTTCCTTAGTAAAATTATTTTTTTAATGTACTACTTAGCTTTAATTTGAGTGTGTTTTTTGTGTTGGAACATATTATTTGGTTTTACACGTAATCATATGGGGAAAAATGATTCACCTTACATTTTTATGATAGGGTCTCAGTTTAGGAACGGATTAATTTCATATCCTGAGGTACTACTGTATAATAATTTTTATTATTCAAAATGATATTTTAGTAATTTTAAAACAAATTGTTTGTATTATTTTGAATAGTATAAAAATTTTGTACAACAGTTAATTAATAAAGTTGTGTTTTTAAACTCTAATTATTATGATCAGATAATTATAAAAATAAATATTTTTTGTTGGAAAAATTTAAAAATAACATAAATTGAAGACTAAATACAGATAAAATTTGTTGTCTTCTTACCTCCTTTTCAACCACAGGAACACAATTAACACTGGCAGAGTTAAGCTTTATTTTGAGGCTCTTTCCACCTACAATTATATAAATTGGTTAAAAGTTTCTCTAGAACCAGATTATTGTAATCCAATTCCAGAGAGACTTTTAATCAATTTACATAATTGAAGACAAGGAAGAACCTCAAAGAATGTTCTGCAATGTAAATTGTATTCTGATGGTTAAAAAGTATATGAGAAGGCAGTGAACTTTATTTATATTTAGTTTTTAGTTTGTATTATTTTTTAAATTTTCTTTATTGCTTTATTAATTTTTGCATAATTTAAAACTTTTTCAGTTCTTATTAACACACTAGCAGGCCCCGCCACGCGTTGTTGTGGCTCAAAATGTATCTATTATAAATGTGTAACACTTCCCCTGTGGGGGGAAATTTTTCGAAAAATCCCTTCTTAGTGTACATTCTCTTGATGTACCCTATTAAAACGCAATCAAAAATGCAAAAAACCGCATCTAAAATAGTATAATAGAAGCCGAGTTCTTCACGGTAAGCCTTAATCCTGTCCATCTCCCTCAGTGGGGGAATTTTGACATGTATATTATATAAAAACATGTGCGTATTCGAATGCAACATTGTGTCAAAATTTCAAAGGAATCGGTAGGAACAAACGAACATTACATTTTTATTTATATAGATAGATAGAAGATGATCTGCTTTAGTTCATCCTCAGAGATAAGCATAATGCCTCACAGGAAAGCAAACTTAGGTCGTCGTACTCGCGGAATTAGCACCATCTGTTAGACATAAAAGCCTTAATCCTAGATGGTATTTTTTAATTTATATGAATGTTTAACGAATAATATACAGCCTATGTCCACCCTGAAGATCCATTCTAAATATTGGTGAAAGAATTTTTGAAACCGGATGAGTAGTTTCGGAGATTACCCCTACATCCAAACTTACAAACTTTACCTCTTTATAATATTAGTATAGATGATCCAGAAATTAATGTAATAATTTTAAGAAAATTGTTCATTTCCAAATAAAAATAATTTATTGTAGATTTTATTGTTAAGCAGCATAAGAATAAAACATATAGCACATCTGTTGCTTTCTAACAGCTCTAGTAATTGCTATTTTATAACCATTTTAATGTTTTATAGCTATTGCTCTTAGTCATACATTACTGTTCTGTATGTGTTATTTTACAGCTTATTTATGAGCAAAGATTATTTTATTATAGGAACAAAANTATTCGAATGCAACATTGTGTCAAAATTTCAAAGGAATCGGTAGGAACAAACGAACATTACATTTTTATTTATATAGATAGATAGAAGATGATCTGCTTTAGTTCATCCTCAGAGATAAGCATAATGCCTCACAGGAAAGCAAACTTAGGTCGTCGTACTCGCGGAATTAGCACCATCTGTTAGACATAAAAGCCTTAATCCTAGATGGTATTTTTTAATTTATATGAATGTTTAACGAATAATATACAGCCTATGTCCACCCTGAAGATCCATTCTAAATATTGGTGAAAGAATTTTTGAAACCGGATGAGTAGTTTCGGAGATTACCCCTACATCCAAACTTACAAACTTTACCTCTTTATAATATTAGTATAGATGATCCAGAAATTAATGTAATAATTTTAAGAAAATTGTTCATTTCCAAATAAAAATAATTTATTGTAGTAAAAATTCTATTATTTCTCATTTGTTTAAATAAAAAGAATTTTTGTTTGATCAGTTCATAAATTTTTGTGATTATAAAAATTTGTTTAAATCCTTAATTTTATTAAATATATATTATTAAATTTATATATATTGATTTCAGATGCAGATAAGTTTTGTCCGAATGATGGATTGTGGCCATATATATTTTCCATTCAGTATTTTGTTCTTCTCAAATTAATTCTACTCACCTTGCTTTATGCATTATTTAGGTATGTTTTTATTTATTAAAAAACTTTTATTTTTAATTCTTATAACTTATAATACTATGATTTTTTAAGTGCTACTGCATCTAAACTTCAAATGGAAACAGATGCTATTTGGAAGTTTCAACGATATCAACTTGTGGTGGATTTTGCAAATCGTTCCTGTTTGCCACCTCCCTTATGTGTTATAAGTTATATATATATAATTTTTAAATGGGTACTTAAATGTTTGACCTGTGCTTTTTGTCAAAAACAAGATCAAGTGGTGAGTTATAAAAATATATTTACATTTTAATTATAATCTATTTAAAATATTTTGAGAATATTTTTCAAAATGAAATTATCAATACATATATAGGATGCATTATGTGTAAAAGCAGAAGACAAAAGTTCACTTTCTGAAAAGGATTACAACTATTGGAGACAGTTAGCCCAAGATTATCTTAGTAAAGAAGAAGAAAAGGATCGAGATAAAGATAAATTAAGTAAACAAATGGAAGCGTAAGTAAATACTTTCCTAAAAAAAAATTATAAATAATTACAAGTTTAACATTACTCTGGGATAGATGTAAATAGTCAAATAATTTCTAGACTGTAATTAGATTATTTACATATGAGCCATTTATTTTGAAAGTGGGTTAAATATATCTATCTTTTCCTTGTTTTAAGATATTTAAGGATTTGTTTCAACAAATTTAAAAAAATTGTTAAGCACTAATAGACAACTTTTATGTATTTTGTGATGTTAGATAAAGTAAATTTATTATCCAATAGTGTTTATCAATGTTGACTGAAGAAATTGAAGATTTTTGTTGTACCCAAATGGACTTACAGAATGTCACTTTCAGAATTAGTGAATTATTGTAAACATTAATTAAATGGCTAATATTTCAGTTCAATCAGTTTTATTTTCAATAAAAACAAAATATTATTATATTTTATTTAAATATTTATTCAGTTGATGAAAAATAAAGTAAAGCATTAAAATTATATATTTTTGTTAATAATTTTTATTGCTTTATATTTGTTTTGAGTTTATTCGGGGTTTAGCATTTTAAAGTATTCATGATTACATAATATAATAATAAACCCACCATTTCCTTAAATTTTTAAAGTTTCTTTTAAATTTTATAGAATTATTTAATATATATTATTAGAATCAGAAATATATTTAATAAGGATTTTAAAGTTTTTAAAAATTCCTTAAATCCTTAAATTGATATAATTGGACTATGTTTTTCATACAAAGAAAGTAATTTTATATTTCTGAAATTAAAGGGTATTGCACTGACCTTTTGCATGTTTCCAGCAATTTGGTATAAATCAGAAGCAAATGTTTTCGGCTTTGTTATGGGCTAATATCAGGCTTTTAACAGAGTTTTTTAGCTGAACTTTTTACCTACTTATGGTTTATACTGAATTGCTGAAAATGTGTAAAAGGTCAGTGCATTACCCCTTTAAAAAGTTCCAGCTGTAGAGAATATATTTTTTATTTCTGAAATTACTTGGGCTTCCTTGTTTTGTGATCAATCAAGAATTTTAAATGATTTTTACACTACTATATTTACACTATTTGAATTAAATGAGAAATACCTGAATATCACAAAATTTTTAGGTTTTCACAGTGTTGCTAGTATTACTAAATTTTACTAGAGCTAAATTATACCATAAAATGTTAGGCTATCAAATAATTTTTATCCGAGATGGATTTGCACCACTTTCAAAATAAACAAATTTGCAATACCATTAACCATCAGAACTTCCATTGCCAAAATATTAATGATGTTGAATTATTTTGATTATAGATTGTTTACAGATAAAAAGGTCATACTAAATTTTATCTATTGTTATCATAACCTTCATTTTTTCAAAAATGGACTTGCACCATTTTCAAAATAAATGGATCATATAATTAATGACTTGTGAATTACTCTACAGATAGATAGGCATAATTTCTTCTATTAGAAACTTAATTCAAAATTTTTAAAATTATGATTGTATTTTAACTAAAGTCATTTCTTCAGAAACAGATTTATAAAAATTTTAATAAGAGATTTGCTTACAGAGAAATTACTTTTAACTATATTGATAAAACACAGTAAAAAGATTTTCCGATTAATTAGTTTATATCAGTGGTTCTCAATTGCAGTTACCAGTCACATAAATATCAAGTTTTTATGGATTAAATTTCAACATGAAAAAAAAAATTTATATATGATAAGACATCAGATAGACTTTTACAAAAGCAAGGTTCAACAATATGAGACATAATTTGTTATTCAGAACACTGGTGTTTTAATAAACTTACTAGATTTATTTTAATAGCCAACAAACATTGGCAAATCTTTATTGGCTCTTTTGTGTTGTAAAGGATGCCTTTAGTCAAAAGATGCTTACAAGGAGAGATTATGACATGTTTTCTGAGATTTCAATAATAATGTTTGTATGGATAAGCCTTGGTATGAACCTTTATTGAGCAAAAGAAGAAAGTGTGCTTCTTGAATATTTATGAGAAAATCAAAGTTAAAAAAAAATAAATTTCTTAAAATTTATTTTTTAACCAAAAAAGTTTTTTACATTTGGGAATGTAAGAATATTATGAATAATTTAAGCAATAAATAAATTCAAAAAATCATTAGTTATAACTAACTTTCATTATCACATTGTTTACTACCATACATAACAATTCAAACATTTTTCAATGTCATTTCTTTTTTTTTCTTATTGTTTATATCGTAAGTATATTTCTTCTTCATAGCAAATAAAACAAGCAGATAGTAAAAGTAAATTAAAGTTATAAGGTAAGACTAATAAAATCATAAACTTAAAATAATTAAAGTTTGTTTTTAAAACTTCAATAATTAAGTTTATTTTTTTAACAGACACAATCAATACATTTTGTCTATTTATGAATAAATCGTATTGATTTGAAAAAATTCACTTATTGAGATAAGAACCAGCAATCTTGCAAATATGAGTAAGGCACACTGCTGCTGAACCAGATTGTCTTCATTGAAAGGTTTTGCAAAACCTATTCATAAGTTGCTTGGGATTTTTAACTTTTATTTTCTTGGAATATGTTTGAGAAGCACTTTTTTTTTCCTTTGCTCAATAAAAGCTTGTACCATGAGATCAGCTGAAACTATTGCAGCTGACTACATTTGCCTGAGACATGCTATTTGGCACAGGAGGACCTAAGACTGAGACCATGAGATCTGTGCTTTTATTGACAATCATGGTCAGATCTAAGTGGTTGGCCTAAACAAACCTCTATATTATGTAATAAAGGATACACCTTGTTAATTATCACTGTCACATGCATTTGAGTTAGTGATAATTCTGTTATTGTTAACAATATATTTATTTGAAGTAAGACTTTTAAAGGTTTTAAATCAAGTAATTTTTTTGTACATCTGAATATACTTTTACACTCAACAATTTGAACATTTAGAGAGAGAGAGAGAATGACAAAATGTCTCATCTGTGTCTAGTGTTTGATCAATAAGTACTGTTTAAACTGAAATTTTGGTTAAAACCATCAAATTTATAGTTGTTATTAACCCATTTGTAGACAAATGGGTTAACAATAACTACAAATTTGATATATGAATATACAGTATATCATAGTATATGAATACAAATTTCCTTTTGCCCTTGACGTGAATCTTATGATAGAAATTTTTTCACTTGAATGCAGTGAGGATTCCAATATACCCTTTTATATGGACTGAGTTTCAAGAAATTTTCGCACTTT
>NW_019385441.1:144196-173028 GCF_000671375.1 Centruroides sculpturatus | reverse complement strand
AAAAAAACAGAAAGGTGATTTCAATTGAAACAAAGCAAGACATCATCAGAAGGAGTGAAAGTTGACAAAAACTTCCTTGTCAAATGGGGAGAGGTTAAGGAGTTTACCAACACTCATTTTCCAAACAGAGCTGAGGCCAACAGGATCAATGATCTCTACAATGACACCCTTGCCCGTCATTTCCGACAGGTATTGAAGAAGAGAGAGAAACAGACCACCTTGGACATGTTTTTCAAGAAGCCAGCTGCCAAAAAACAAAGGATGAAACAAGAGGAGATGACCCTGCAAGCTCTGGTAGCCTCTCCTGAATCTGACTCCGATTAAAAACAATAAAAAGAGACCCTCTGCAATGTGTAAAAAGTCTGTATCTGTATGAATGTGTGAAGAAATTGTTCCTCCACCTCCTCCTCACAACATCTGACTACCCGGCATAATTGGTGACTGCTCCATTTTCATTTTTTTAATAGTACAGTACGGTTATTTTATGCTGCGGAACGAATTATATGTTTTAACATGTATTTCTACGGGAAAATGCATTTCATATAACGGACTTTTCACTTAATGGACGTGCACCTGGAATGGATTAAGTACGTTATACGAGGCACCACTGTATTTTGTGTTTTGTATTTGTAAACCTATTACATTGTTAATAAATGTGTTGCAGGCACCATCGGCTCAAACCTTTAACCCCCCCTACTTTGACCCACTTTTACCTCCTATTCTTCACCTCGCTTCTTATTTCATTATCTTTCTCCCCAACCTCCAGGTCGTACCTTTGAGTGATACCTGGAGTCCCCCCTTCTTTCTAAAAATACCTGTGTGTGAGAGACAATTTTGTTCACTTTCTTTGAAACTTAACTCCTGTATTTTTTCAAAAATTTCTGAATTTTTGTAGAGAGATGTGTGTGTTAGAGGAATTGATGCTATTAAATTTGTTCGTTAAATGTTGACGAGGCAGGAGATAAATGGGTTGGTTGCTTGTCATATATCGAGTAGGGTCGGACTTAATGATTTTACTCATTAGCAATTTTTATAAAACCCATACCTACTCAAAATTAAGCTTTTTGCCATTTTATAATAGTTAAAAATATTATAAGTTTTTTTAAATAAAATATTGTAACAGATGGCATCACCAAAATTTTAACTGTTGCAGGAAAGTTAAGTAGTTTGTTGCTGGATTTTTTAATTTTAGATTTAGATAAGTTTTAAACCTTTTTTTTCACAGTTTTAGTTTTCTATGCCACAGAGCTGTTTTGCTTTCCTAGAAAATATAAGATATTTAGTATTAAAAACTTTTAAATATTTTTATAAGTTTGTTAATATTATTATAATTAATTTTTTGATTAATTTTAAAAATAAAATTTATTAGTATAAAATTTAGATGGCTGGATGGTCAAGGGGGTTAAGGCATCAACCTATTGCTATGGGGGACCCTGGAATGAATCTAGACAGTCTAGAAAAACTCCAGAAATTTTTTGGGGGTGGTTCATCCTGGATATGTCAGCCTCTATCCCTCACTAGTCAGCCACCCCATTGTATGCTTGATTAAAAGGTTATCTTAGTGCCCAAAGAGCAGAGACAAAAAGGAAGGGAAAAAACTATAAAATAAAATATATAAAATGATTGTTCATTTAAAATCAGGATTTTTTCATTTTATATTCTACTAGCAGATAAGCCCGGTGTTGCTCGGGCAAAAAGTAACAATAGCGAAGATTAAGATTATTACATTTTCAAAGAATGCAAGAATTAGGTCCCCCTGTTTCCAGACTAATTAGAGAATTTTTAGATGGGTTAAAAAATGTTAGATTTTCCACAAAAACAAAAAAAACTGCATCTGCGCCTGTAAATCTTCCACATCACTTTCTCTTAACACTTCCATTGTCGAAACCTTAATCCTGTCCCTTTCCCCCCAGGGGGAATTTCGAAAAATCCCTTCTTAGTGTGCATTCTCGTGATGTACCCTAACTGTGTACCAAATTTCAACTTTCAGCTCCTAATCGCTTGGGCTCTGCGCTGATTATTATTATTATGTTGGGTTTAGTGGGATACTCGGTTCACACCGGTGGCTGTGTACTATGCCGGACCAGAGTCAAGGCATAGCAACCAAAAACAATGACNTTAAATTTTATAGAATTATTTAATATATATTATTAGAATCAGAAATATATTTAATAAGGATTTTAAAGTTTTTAAAAATTCCTTAAATCCTTAAATTGATATAATTGGACTATGTTTTTCATACAAAGAAAGTAATTTTATATTTCTGAAATTAAAGGGTATTGCACTGACCTTTTGCATGTTTCCAGCAATTTGGTATAAATCAGAAGCAAATGTTTTCGGCTTTGTTATGGGCTAATATCAGGCTTTTAACAGAGTTTTTTAGCTGAACTTTTTACCTACTTATGGTTTATACTGAATTGCTGAAAATGTGTAAAAGGTCAGTGCATTACCCCTTTAAAAAGTTCCAGCTGTAGAGAATATATTTTTTATTTCTGAAATTACTTGGGCTTCCTTGTTTTGTGATCAATCAAGAATTTTAAATGATTTTTACACTACTATATTTACACTATTTGAATTAAATGAGAAATACCTGAATATCACAAAATTTTTAGGTTTTCACAGTGTTGCTAGTATTACTAAATTTTACTAGAGCTAAATTATACCATAAAATGTTAGGCTATCAAATAATTTTTATCCGAGATGGATTTGCACCACTTTCAAAATAAACAAATTTGCAATACCATTAACCATCAGAACTTCCATTGCCAAAATATTAATGATGTTGAATTATTTTGATTATAGATTGTTTACAGATAAAAAGGTCATACTAAATTTTATCTATTGTTATCATAACCTTCATTTTTTCAAAAATGGACTTGCACCATTTTCAAAATAAATGGATCATATAATTAATGACTTGTGAATTACTCTACAGATAGATAGGCATAATTTCTTCTATTAGAAACTTAATTCAAAATTTTTAAAATTATGATTGTATTTTAACTAAAGTCATTTCTTCAGAAACAGATTTATAAAAATTTTAATAAGAGATTTGCTTACAGAGAAATTACTTTTAACTATATTGATAAAACACAGTAAAAAGATTTTCCGATTAATTAGTTTATATCAGTGGTTCTCAATTGCAGTTACCAGTCACATAAATATCAAGTTTTTATGGATTAAATTTCAACATGAAAAAAAAAATTTATATATGATAAGACATCAGATAGACTTTTACAAAAGCAAGGTTCAACAATATGAGACATAATTTGTTATTCAGAACACTGGTGTTTTAATAAACTTACTAGATTTATTTTAATAGCCAACAAACATTGGCAAATCTTTATTGGCTCTTTTGTGTTGTAAAGGATGCCTTTAGTCAAAAGATGCTTACAAGGAGAGATTATGACATGTTTTCTGAGATTTCAATAATAATGTTTGTATGGATAAGCCTTGGTATGAACCTTTATTGAGCAAAAGAAGAAAGTGTGCTTCTTGAATATTTATGAGAAAATCAAAGTTAAAAAAAAATAAATTTCTTAAAATTTATTTTTTAACCAAAAAAGTTTTTTACATTTGGGAATGTAAGAATATTATGAATAATTTAAGCAATAAATAAATTCAAAAAATCATTAGTTATAACTAACTTTCATTATCACATTGTTTACTACCATACATAACAATTCAAACATTTTTCAATGTCATTTCTTTTTTTTTCTTATTGTTTATATCGTAAGTATATTTCTTCTTCATAGCAAATAAAACAAGCAGATAGTAAAAGTAAATTAAAGTTATAAGGTAAGACTAATAAAATCATAAACTTAAAATAATTAAAGTTTGTTTTTAAAACTTCAATAATTAAGTTTATTTTTTTAACAGACACAATCAATACATTTTGTCTATTTATGAATAAATCGTATTGATTTGAAAAAATTCACTTATTGAGATAAGAACCAGCAATCTTGCAAATATGAGTAAGGCACACTGCTGCTGAACCAGATTGTCTTCATTGAAAGGTTTTGCAAAACCTATTCATAAGTTGCTTGGGATTTTTAACTTTTATTTTCTTGGAATATGTTTGAGAAGCACTTTTTTTTTCCTTTGCTCAATAAAAGCTTGTACCATGAGATCAGCTGAAACTATTGCAGCTGACTACATTTGCCTGAGACATGCTATTTGGCACAGGAGGACCTAAGACTGAGACCATGAGATCTGTGCTTTTATTGACAATCATGGTCAGATCTAAGTGGTTGGCCTAAACAAACCTCTATATTATGTAATAAAGGATACACCTTGTTAATTATCACTGTCACATGCATTTGAGTTAGTGATAATTCTGTTATTGTTAACAATATATTTATTTGAAGTAAGACTTTTAAAGGTTTTAAATCAAGTAATTTTTTTGTACATCTGAATATACTTTTACACTCAACAATTTGAACATTTAGAGAGAGAGAGAGAATGACAAAATGTCTCATCTGTGTCTAGTGTTTGATCAATAAGTACTGTTTAAACTGAAATTTTGGTTAAAACCATCAAATTTGTAGTTATTAACCCATTTGTAGACAAATGGGTTAACAATAACTACAAATTTGATATATGAATATACAGTATATCATAGTATATGAATACAAATTTCCTTTTGCCCTTGACGTGAATCTTATGATAGAAATTTTTTCACTTGAATGCAGTGAGGATTCCAATATACCCTTTTATATGGACTGAGTTTCAAGAAATTAAACCAATATGGGTGAAGTTTTTCAATTGTATGGCCAATCAGAATTTAGGTAATTAGTTCTTAGTTTGTCAGAAAGAGATGGACATCATTGTTATTTTGGGAGAAAACCTTGACATGTCATCCTACTCTTATCTAAGCCTAAAATGGCTTATCTATCTATCTATCTACTCTATCTAAGCCATTTCAGACTTAGATGAGAGTAGCAGAATTAAAAAATAAAACAAGGTATTATGTTGATTAAGGATTTTGGATTCTCAGATCATCAAGGCTGGTACATAAAAACCATATTAATGAAACCTCTGAGGACCACATTGTAACCCCCTTTAAGGGCTAAAATTGAACACAAAATTTGTAATTATGAATTTCAAGTAGTGATAAAAACTTCATATAAAGAATGTATTGTTGATTTCAGTTGTATAAAGAATTAATTCACAAACTGATTTCCAATTAGTAGGCTTATATATGATTATTTTTATTTTAGGTCTTATATTTTGTTTCCTGTTGGGGGGTTAGTTTGGGGTGTTGGAGCTTTAATTAATTTCCAAATCAAATTATAAAATAAAATCTTTTTTCTAGTATATTGAATATGACTGATGATCTTGACTACCAGAAAAAAATATTGAAACAGTTGAAAGGCAGAATGAGAGAATTGGAACATACAGTTCGTGTGTCTCAAGTATATTTGGAATCGATAAAACATATAACAGAAAAGCATGAAGGTAATTTTATGTAAAGTTGTTTTATATAAATAAATAGAATGTTTGCTTATACAGGGTGTTTATAATTAAAGTTTCACTTTGAAATGGCCATAAAATGAAAACTACTGGACAGAATGTTATCAAATTTGGTAATAGTGTACAGGACGTCATGGGATTTTATTTCCCATGAAAAAAATAGTTCAAAAACTCACCACCAACAGGAAATGGCGCTGTCTGCAATATTGTTAAACGAAGTAAGACATGAAGATATCATTGAAATTGTTTTTAATTGGTTTTAAAACGAAACTGTTTGTGGGTTACTCCTGATATGCTAAGAGCTACTGTTGAGAACACAGTAATATGATGTAACTTGCTTATCAAAAATGGTGTCCACCATTTTTGATAAGCAACATGCTCTGTTGCTTATCAAAAAGTAAAATGCATTGAACATGCTCTGTAATGCATTTTAAAACCGATTTAAAAACATTTTCAACAATGTCTTCTTGTCTTATTTCATTTAATGATATTGCAGACAATGCCATTTTCCATTGGTGGTGAGTTTTTTAACTTTTTTTTCACAGGAAATAAAATTCCATGACGTCCTGTACACTATTACCAAGTTTGATAACATTCTGTCCAGTAGTTTTCATTTTATGGCCATTTCAAAGTGGAAACTTAATTATAAACACCCTGTATATGATATTTTGAGTTCTTGGTAAAATTTTTTTAAAATGATCATATTTACTTGATTTGGATAAGAAATTTAAATAAATATGATAGAATTTCTTGTTATAATTTTATTTTATTGTATTTTTACTGATTCATGAATTTAGTTTTAATGTATTAATTTGATTTTCTTTTTTAATCCATTAATTTGAGTGGAGCTTTAATGGAGTTCTGCATAAGTCAGTGTTTTGTCTGTAATTGAAGTCCAAAGCAATTACTTGATCACTGAACACGATTTTTTTGCAAATAAATAAAACTTGGCAAGACCTGTGTCATGACAAAGCTGGAATGGAATTTGATCTATGGGCTGAGATATTTAAACACAAAGTTTGCCAAGTAAAGTCTAAGTTGGTTGTACACTACTTGTCAGTCATGTTTATGATTGCTATCAATCTACATTTATCTCTAAGACAATTTTTACTTTCCTTTGCCATACTTTCCCTCTGTTACATATAAAGAGGGAAAGTATGGCAATCAGTCAAAAAATGACCCCCAAGATTTTTATATTTTTGGACTCAATGGACCATGAAATGTTGAGAAATGCAATAAAATTTGGGGGGGATTTTCTGTATGTATGGATTAGTGATGTGTCGGATATCCGTATCTGTATCCATATCCACAGATATCCGAGAGAAAAGAAAGATCCGTACCATATCCATTACTTTTTAGCATCCATTACTTTAACGGATCTTTTATCTTAATGAAAATCATTACTTATATGAAATTTTAAAGATAGGTAGCAATAAAATGCTAATAACTTCAATTCAAATCACTTTTTATTTCTTAAAATCACATATTTGGCACATTCATATTGCAAAAATTTTATCATCTTTATCAATTTTATCATATTGCAAAAATTTTATCATGCAAAAATCATTTACTATCATAAAATATTTCCATATTACACTGCTAAACTTTTTTGTCGACATTGTTTTTATTTTAATTTAACTCAACACTCTCCAAAAACACAAACGTAATCTATGCTAACCCATGTCACACTAAACTATAAACAAAAACACGTGCAGTGCAAGTCAAAACATGTTGCGTTACTAATGCAAAGCATCAACTTTCAGTCCAAGGTCACTCACACCGGCACTGACCAAGTATGAAAATTGAGATCTGTATCCTCGGATATAGACACTAATGATCCATATCTGTATCCGTATCCGCGGATATACATTTTTAACGATCTGGCACATAACTAGTATGGATGTGTGTGAGCTGCTTAAGACTCAAAGGATTACGGCTCTGAGGATATGCAGGGCCTATCGTACAGCTCCCACTTCGGCCTTGCTGGTTATAGCACGCCTTACTCCAGTGTACATCACAGCAAGAATGGCTATGTGGAACTGGATCATCTGCAACAATTCCCATAAAAACATTCTCAACACCAATTAAAAACGCAGCAACAACTTTCCAGAATTCTCCGAAGACATTAAAAGCGATATTACCAAGTTTGGAATTGAGCAAAAACCGATTAAATTCAGCAACCAACAAGATTACCTACTCTTAGTGACAATCAAACTAACCAAGTCAGCAATAGTGATATTTCGATATATATGGATGGTTCTAAACACCAAGAGAGTGTTGGTGCGATGTTTGTACTGTATAACCACACCACTGGAACCACCCATAAATCGGCCTTCAGGCTTGGACCACACTGCACTGTCCCACAGACGGAGATCTTGGCAATTACTAAAGCAATAGAGCATGTCTATGAAGATTGGTTTACTCATGCTAAGACCATAGGCATCTACACAGATAGTGCAACGGCTCTGCACTCTATCTACAGCTCTCATAACGAAGGGCAAACATCCTTCGCATTCACCACTACCTAACTACCAACAGCCACAGCCACACGATCTTTTTCAGATGGGTCCGTGGACACTCTGGTGTTTTGGGTAATGAGGCAGCCGACCAGCTGGCCAAGCAGGCCGCTGCCTTCAATCTAAACCTGAGCTACAGCAAGATTCCCGTCTCAAAAATAAAGCAGTGGACTCTAGAGCTAGCTCTCAAACAATGGCAGGAAGAGTGGGATAATGGCACAATGGGAAGAATAACACACACCTTCATCCCGAACATCAGTAGCAGACTTAAATGGAAACATTTTTTTCTGAACTTTCTCATGACTCAGTTAATTACTAGTCATGGTAATTTTAACTCATATCCAAAGAGGTTCCATCTGAGGAGCTCAGACATGTGTCCCTACGATAAAGTCTCAATGCAGGATAACCAACACTACTTGTGGGACTGCAAACTCTTCACAGAGGAAAGAACAAGACTAATGGGTCATGTTCTACTCACAGGGAACAATTGGCCCTGCCCCAACAGCAGACTTCTTGAAGATGAAAACATCTATCGGCATCTGAACAAGTTTCTAACAACAACTGCAGTGCTCAACTCATCGCGTAACTGGCCAGCCACAAATGGTAATTGTCAATCTGTACTAACTGCTTAGATCCACTACTACAATCACAAGATTTTCCCTTTCTGCATTTTCTGTGCCTAGGAATTGTGCCTTTGTTGATACTCTGTTTCACCACCATGTTTCTGGCCTATTCTGTCTTTGTCAGTGTACACAAAATGTACAATGTCATAGTTGTATCATCTGTCTGTTCTATAATCAATTGCACAGAATGTGTAATTGTCCTGGTTTGTCACCTACATTCAGGTTTATTTAATTGTATTCCTGTTTATTCTCTGCCATGTTCATACATTATTGCTCACCATGCATAAACTGCTGCCTGTTATTACTGTACATCTTTGCATTTACTTTCTGTAACCTGTCCCACCCCTTTACTGGCTGCACCCAACTTCATAATGTCTTACATTTCTTGTAACAGCAGTATTTTGTATACATTGTTTCGGTTTCCCACTCTATGGTGATATTGGCTTATTCCATTGCCTTATATCTAGGCATCTTTATTGCTCATCCTGTTGTTCAATCCTCTGTCGCATGCACTTATAACTGTACAGAATATTTAATTAATTGATTGTCTTGTAATTACAGTAGAGCGTCGTTTATCCGAATCAATGGGGGACTGGGGTTGTTCGCATAAATGATTACGTACGAAAAAATATCCCATGTTGAAATTTTTCTCCATTGTATGTCACTTCGCATTGAATTTTCGTCGATGTTAAGCCTAATGTAAACTTTTTAAAATAATGATCGTGGCTATTGTATCATTAAAAATTGTTTCTTTATTTTTTACAAACAAAATAAATACATTGAAAAATATAAAAACAAAAAAAACTGATACTTTAGAAGTTAATCTAGTATCAAAAACGTTCAATTCAGCACCACACATAGTCCTCAGAAAAACACCGCACAAAAGTTCCATGCTGTCAGCTAAAACACACATCAACAAAAAAATATTGGAGTAGCCCAAGATATAGCCAAAGATTGCATCACCACAACACTAGCAAAAATTTAAATTTGCCGACTGGAATTATTTCGGATAAACGATGCTCTACTGTATACTTCTTGATTGTATTGTCCTCATTTGCATTATCGTCCTCTCAATGTAAATATCCCACATCTTCATTTTTATACACAAATTATTAACCTGTTTTTCTTGTAACAGCAACTGTTTGCCATCTATATTTCTGCGTTCTGTAACAATTGCATAATCGGTAAGCAATTGGCTTGTTTAGCTGTCATACCAGGTGCACCTTACTGTCATACTCTCATCTCTGTTTTGTATCTAGTACCTTGTACAGTGGTGCCTCATATAACGTATGCCTCGAATAAGGGACACTATGAACAACGGACTTTGTTTGGCCGTTACATGACTCAAGCAATGGACTGGCTGCGAACAACAGACTTTCCGTTCGGCAGTTACGTGAGGCAAACAACAAACTTTCTGCAAACAAGTGTGAATGATGTTTTCACTCTTTTGCCATTGCCAATGACAAGCTGCTATTTTTATAATACAGTAGAACCCCTCTAATCCGTCATCTTTGGGACTGGGGATATGGTCGGAACGCAAAAAAGGTCAGATTATCAGAAAAAAGTAAAATAAACAATCTTCCCCTTTGTCCAGTCTTTGTAGTACTGCTAATTTTTCATTTAATGAAAGAGTAACATGTTTACGTTTCACTCCTGACATGTTGAAAAATACACAAAACTGTATACGTACACACAATGTAAAACATATACTGTAACGAACACAGAACAACGCGATGGGCGGTAAGTTACTGAAGAGTCGGGACAAGTTTCCCGACTCCGACCACGGTCAGATTAACTGGAGCGACGGACTAGAGGGGTTCTACTGTATATTAGTAGAGGAGGTGGTATTATGGAACCCCAATTACATTTTAGTGAATTGTAAACAAGGTATCATAACTACACCCACATTTATGGAATTATGGTATTTATGGTATTATGGAACCCCAATTACATTTTAGTGAATTGTAAACAAGGTATCATAACTACTACACCCACATTTTTTGTGCGAAAAGTACTGGTAACTATTAAACTAAATGTTCCTAATTGGATTTTTTGCTAGTGTAACTATAAGTATGGTTTTTGAAGGCTTTTATACAAAAAGTCAGAAAGTAGGCTTAGAGAAAATCAGGTGATAATATGGAACCTTACTGTATGTTTTCAGAAAATGCTTTAATGTATCCAAAAACAAATAGGAGAGTACAAAGAATGTTAAATAATTACAAAATTATTTACTGCAATGTATTTTATCAAAAAAATGCTTTTATAATAGAAAAATATGACCTCCATCAACAATATATATTCCAGCAGCTCTTTTTCAATAATCTCAGGAAGAATTGACTTTCTACCTAGTGTTTTTTTCACAAATTACTCTGGACGAATGTCTGCTTGCAAAGAGAGAGTTCGGAGGAGTTGAGTTCCATATTACTGTAAAAGCACAAATGGGTCGTATTTCACTCATTGCCATCTTGAATTAACTTACATCTGTCAAGACCAAAATTTAAAAAACGTGAACATCACACAGATTAATATATACCCCTAAGTTTCTGGAACGGAATACATGCACCAGTGAACCTACAACTACATGATTTATATTTAAAAATAATTAAATTCACTTAGCATTCAAAACTTGCAAATTTTGAAAAAAAACAAATTTGCAGATTAAATACAAACAACTGTTGAACTGAAGTAAAACGGGTTTTCCCCTTGCTATGGATGTCTGCCTAGTTCAGTTCAGCCACAATCCGCTACAGTTCGCCTTTATTATCAGTTCGAAATGGGGTGGTTCCATAATACTCGCAGTGTTCCATAATACCATCTTTTCCTCTATTATTAGAATATATTATTAGTATATCTGAAGTACAGAGCTCCCGTTGGGATTTGGCTTGCTCCCTTGTTTATTACGTACATCACCTCAGTGCAGGGTATTTACATTTATTCAAATGTTGTGCAAATCATGGCTTCTAAAAAGACAAAAAGGTGATTTCAATTGAAACAAAGCAAGACATCATCAGAAGGAGTGAAAGTTGACAAAAACTTCCTTGTCAAATGGGGAGAGGTTAAGGAGTTTACCAACACTCATTTTCCAAACAGAGCTGAGGCCAACAGGATCAATGATCTCTACAATGATACCCTTGCCCATCATTTCCAACAGGTATTGAAGAAGAGAGAGAAACAGACCACCTTGGACATGTTTTTCAAGAAGCCAGCTGCCAAAAAACAAAGGATGAAACAAGAGGAGATGACCCTGCAAGCTCTGGTAGCCTCTCCTGAATCTGACTCCGATTAAAAACAATAAAAAGAGACCCTCTGCAATGTGTAAAAAGTCTGTATCTGTATGAATGTGTGAAGAAATTGTTCCTCCACCTCCTCCTCACAACATCTGACTACCCGGCATAATTGGTGACTGCTCCATTTTCATTTTTTTAATAGTACAGTACGGTTATTTTATGCTGCGGAACGAATTATATGTTTTAACATGTATTTCTACGGGAAAATGCATTTCATATAACGGACTTTTCACTTAATGGACGTGCACCTGGAATGGATTAAGTACGTTATACGAGGCACCACTGTATTTTGTGTTTTGTATTTGTAAACCTATTACATTGTTAATAAATGTGTTGCAGGCACCATCGGCTCAAACCTTTAACCCCCCCTACTTTGACCCACTTTTACCTCCTATTCTTCACCTCGCTTCTTATTTCATTATCTTTCTCCCCAACCTCCAGGTCGTACCTTTGAGTGATACCTGGAGTCCCCCCTTCTTTCTAAAAATACCTGTGTGTGAGAGACAATTTTGTTCACTTTCTTTGAAACTTAACTCCTGTATTTTTTCAAAAATTTCTGAATTTTTGTAGAGAGATGTGTGTGTTAGAGGAATTGATGCTATTAAATTTGTTCGTTAAATGTTGACGAGGCAGGAGATAAATGGGTTGGTTGCTTGTCATATATCGAGTAGGGTCGGACTTAATGATTTTACTCATTAGCAATTTTTATAAAACCCATACCTACTCAAAATTAAGCTTTTTGCCATTTTATAATAGTTAAAAATATTATAAGTTTTTTTAAATAAAATATTGTAACAGATGGCATCACCAAAATTTTAACTGTTGCAGGAAAGTTAAGTAGTTTGTTGCTGGATTTTTTAATTTTAGATTTAGATAAGTTTTAAACCTTTTTTTTCACAGTTTTAGTTTTCTATGCCACAGAGCTGTTTTGCTTTCCTAGAAAATATAAGATATTTAGTATTAAAAACTTTTAAATATTTTTATAAGTTTGTTAATATTATTATAATTAATTTTTTGATTAATTTTAAAAATAAAATTTATTAGTATAAAATTTAGATGGCTGGATGGTCAAGGGGGTTAAGGCATCAACCTATTGCTATGGGGGACCCTGGAATGAATCTAGACAGTCTAGAAAAACTCCAGAAATTTTTTGGGGGTGGTTCATCCTGGATATGTCAGCCTCTATCCCTCACTAGTCAGCCACCCCATTGTATGCTTGATTAAAAGGTTATCTTAGTGCCCAAAGAGCAGAGACAAAAAGGAAGGGAAAAAACTATAAAATAAAATATATAAAATGATTGTTCATTTAAAATCAGGATTTTTTCATTTTATATTCTACTAGCAGATAAGCCCGGTGTTGCTCGGGCAAAAAGTAACAATAGCGAAGATTAAGATTATTACATTTTCAAAGAATGCAAGAATTAGGTCCCCCTGTTTCCAGACTAATTAGAGAATTTTTAGATGGGTTAAAAAATGTTAGATTTTCCACAAAAACAAAAAAAACTGCATCTGCGCCTGTAAATCTTCCACATCACTTTCTCTTAACACTTCCATTGTCGAAACCTTAATCCTGTCCCTTTCCCCCCAGGGGGAATTTCGAAAAATCCCTTCTTAGTGTGCATTCTCGTGATGTACCCTAACTGTGTACCAAATTTCAACTTTCAGCTCCTAATCGCTTGGGCTCTGCGCTGATTATTATTATTATGTTGGGTTTAGTGGGATACTCGGTTCACACCGGTGGCTGTGTACTATGCCGGACCAGAGTCAAGGCATAGCAACCAAAAACAAAAACTAAATAAGTGTGTCAGTGTCTGTATTCAGGAATTTCCTAACAATGTGGCATGTATTCAATATAGTAGCCTTCTGTAGTGTGATGTATTTCTATTCAATTGTAATGTTCCCAGGCTTTTGTGTAGTGTGTGTGGTATCACACCTGTACAGGAGAAAACGACAGGTTATTATTATTATTATTATCAACCTGTCTCAATTATATATATAGATTGAACAAATAAAGTGTATTTAAAACATTTTGTATATTTCATTCATTAGTATTTGATTGTTTACAAACATAAAGTCATACGTAAAGATGACATTTCCCAGGAGTTTCTTCAATTTGAAGTAATGGACTCACAAAAAAATATAATTTTAAAGTCTTTTAATTCTCCTGTTTTCATAGACCAAATTAGAAGTAACAGTCAAATAACTTGAAGAAATAAAAAATCTTCTAAGACCTTAAAGAATAGATTAAAAATTATCACAAAGTTAAAATATGATCAAAACGCCAACCTTTTATTAGAGGCTACAGTGCTTTCACATTTGGTTGTGAAAACAGGAGAATTAAAATACTTTAAAATTATATTTTTATGAGTCTCCATTACTTCAAAATGTTTACACACAATTTATTCTTTGAGTTTTCATAATTTATTGTTAATTGTCACTTACTAAATACAGTATTTTACTGGTGAAGCTAATTTATGAATTGTTTTAAATATTGATAGTTCAATGATTACTTTTGCTTTACTTACATAGAAATTTTCATAATTTCACATAGTGATACTATTGCATATTCAATGATAATAGAGAAATTCATTATTTCAATTAATATTAAAATATCTAATTTTATAGGTATTTTTGAGATGTTATATTAAGTTCTTTCATAATTTTATCTAATTTTACGTTAGTATTTTTTATTTATCCACTTAAATATGCCTAATACCACCTAATTAACTTCTAAAGTATAACATCTACTTTATTTATAATCAAAGAAAATAGCAACGGAAGAAAAATTTACCAAATAATTATTGATTCATTATATGAATAATAAATTTTTATGAAAAATCATAAAATTATTATAAATTTATTTTAAAAAATTATTTAAATATTTAAGAATTTATTAAATCTTTCTTGATTATTAAAAAAAACTTTCTTATTTTTACTAATAAAAAATTTTTTTCTTCTTTAGAGCATGCTGGTCCAAGTATACATATTTTATCCAGACATTCACCTTATCCTGGTACAAAAATTCAGAGATTTCCTGTTCCAGATAAATATGTACCTTGGGAAGTCATGTGGACAGAATATGATCCAGTAGCTTATACTAAACCTCTCTGCGATTTTCCTATTGAAATACAATCTTATGTGGATGAGGATATACTTTTGTAAGAAAGTGAAAATTAAAAATAATTGTTTCATAGTTTATATTGATACAAATATGCAAATATTTACATCATAGAATTTATGAAGGAGATAAGAAAGACAAAACATTGCCCATCTTACAATGGAATACTATTAATGTCAATGTAGCTGGAGTTTATACCAATAGAAAATCATGGATGGTTGATTCTGATGGCATTCCACTAATTTATAAACTGGACAGTGAAAATTTGCCACGGTATATATTAAGTTATTCTTAAGATATGCATTGGTATTAATTTTAATTAATGTTAACTTTTATTTAGAAATCCGATGGGAAGAAGTGGAATTAGAGGAAAAGGTATACTTCCTCGATGGGGTCCTAATCATTACATTTACATAATAATAACAAGGTAATGCTTCATTCAAACTGATCCAATAATAAAGATTTAAAAAATAAGTAATTTATTTTTATCAATGAATTATATTTTTATAATAGATTTATTGATGTTACTTTTGATAACAATTATTAAAGGCAAAAAGTTTAAATTAGTTAAAATTCTGAAAAATTGCAACACATTAATGATTAGAACATTTTGCTGTAAATATGTTAAAAGCCCGGATAATATGCTTGAATGATTGATATTTTGAAGAAACTATCTCAATATTTTTTGAAATTTTATTATGCATATAGAAATCAGCAATATTACATTGTAATTAGAATTTATAATGTAATTCTAGGAAAATAAATAATTGTTTAGTTATTATTACTGTTTGTAATTATCAAATTACTGTACAATGACCTTAATATATTTACGATAAATTTAAAGAATCTTCTAACAAAAAATATGTCATGAAATAAATACCATATTTACTCATGTATAAGATGAGGTTTTTATTCATTTTTCACTGCTTCAAAAACCTAGGTTGTCCTATATGCACAAGTGAAAGATTCTGTTTTTGCAATAATTTTTGAGCACCATGTATTTGCAATTTTTACCAGATGCTCACCCTCTGGTGTTTAAAAACAACTATTTTATTTGGGTCATTTGAATTATTCTTGTGTATTGCAGGAGTAAAGCAATAGAAAAACCAAAGCTTTTGAATTGAATTCCAAATTGAAATTCCAAAATCATACATCAGCCTGATATAAGTTTTAATCCATTCCCATGTGAAAACATGATTATTTGGAAATCAGAATTCAGAGAAACTCAAGTGCAATCAATGGAGAGTGAATTTGACTGTTAAGAATTGGCAAAATAGTTCCCGATTGTCCAGCTTTACGTGAACAAATTATGATATTGATTTTACAAGATTTTTCCGTAAAGTGTGTGTAAAATGCCAGTAATTTTTGTGGGACAATGTGTGTATTTACACACATTTGATAATGTTTTATTTGTGATTAAACAAAATAAAATCAGAATTGTATTAATGTATCTAATTTTCTTTAATTTGATCTTTAGTCACACCTCATCTCATATGCGAGTAAATATAGTAATTGTATGTTGAATTATATTTTAAAATTTAATAATTAGAGTGGCACATCATCAAATTGAAAATTCTATAATAATTTCCATAAGAAAACTTACTCCTATTAATTTTTCTTTTTATTATAGTAATATTGATTGAATACTGTAAAATAAATAAGGAAGTTTTGCCAATAATTAAAACAGTACTAGTATATACAGAATATCAAGAGTTTATAAACAGTAAAATACTTGTTGTTTTTCTAAATTTGCAGAAAATAATTATATTGGAAAATTCTTCTCAAATAATTTAATCAGGTCAGCCATATGGCAGAGGTGCTTAAGATGTCAACCTACCATTCTGGCTGATTCAAGATCAAATCTGGGCAAACAACCCTATAAAATTTGGGAACTTTTTCTTTGATATGTCAAGACAAACTCTCAACATCAGCCACTTCCACTGTAGATCAAACCCACAATGAGTATGATTTTAAAGCCCTTTAAAAGGAACATATAGCAGAGAATAAAAAAAATTTTTTTAATTAAATTGTTTCTAACAGCTGGATATTAGATTGGTGAAATTCTTGATATGTAAAAATTGTTTTAAATTCTTTTGTATTTAAGATAGCTATTCTTATCATAATCAATACATTTTTACAGCAACTTCATTACTACTTAATAAATTTTTATATGGCATTTGTTATCCCACATATCAAAATAACTCAAAGTTAACATTTTACCAATTTTCATTATATTAGATTAATAATTTAAGTTACTTTCATACATTATTATTTTTAGATGGCAGAGATCAAAATTACCAATTGCTGGTGGAAAAGGTTTGGAAGTTATAGTAATGAAGAATGAAAAAAATCAAATAACACTTCCAGGGGTAATTATTCATTTGTTGTGTTTTTTTCTTAACTAAAATTCTTTGAATCAATGAATTCTTAAAAATTTTTTAAGAGCTTTGTTGGAGCTGACAATCAATATCAAATGCTTGCAAATTTATTTAAATTGGATAAGAGTAAATGGCAAAATAAGGAAGAAATGTTACAGGTAAACCTAAATCTTATTTCAAATAGTACATTTTTTTGAATTGTGCTGTTTAACAAAATTATAATTAATAACTTTTCTCAGTTCTTTCAAGGATGCGCTCATTTGGAGGAAGGTAAGGACTCTTCAGGATCCGAAATGAAAGGACAACAGTTACTAGTAGGTTATATGGATGATCCGTGCAATACTGATCAAGCGTGGCGAGAAGTGGAACTCTGGCACATTCATTACTCTGAAATGGAAACTCTTGGCGAAAAATTACAGGTTTTATTATTTTAAAGTAATTTGCAATATTTTAATTATCATTTTTGACATTATCTTTTTTTTTTGTATTAGTCTCCGCTTTTTTGGAGGTTGATTACCGAAGATATATTTATGAAACTACCACCGGGCCAGGCCCTCCTATTACAAGAAGTTACGCATAATCTCCAACCTTCCATTATATAGTTTAAAACTATTTTTATACAAACAATTTTACAGATACAAGCACAAGGAGATTAGTTTTATAATTTATTTTCCAATTTTTAACCAGGATATTTTACACTATTTAAAATTTAGAAAAATATTTTTGGAATGAAGCAATTTTTTACATACAATATAACTGTGATAAAAAAAACTTTTACTTATTTTGTAAAAGTACATTAATAATAAGGACTTTCATCCCATACATGATAATTTTTGTAAAAATTTAATTTAATTAGATATAAAAAAAAACTTAACAAATTGGTGCTTTCAGACACTGCTTGTGTCTTTTAGAATTATAATTTTATTTATTCTTGCAACATTGAAGAGTGCTATATTATAAACATTTTATTATGTAAATTGCAGATTGTCTCTTTGAATGTTTTAATAAACCAATTCCTGTTATCTTCCAAATTACGGCAATTATTTCCATGGATTCAATTCTTCAACTCCGACGAATCCAGACTGTTTTGGTATCATCTTGTCTTTTAAGCTGGCCAAATCCCGAACCCGTGCAAGCTCCCATGGGGAATTGCTCGCGCAGATTGCTATCTGTGCGACCAATTCTCCATGGGTGCTAACACCGATTCGGATTTGACCTGTTGGCAGAAACTCCTTTGGGTCCAGAAAAAATTAATCTTTTATTTGGAGTTTATCTGAAAAATTAAAGATTGCTTTAAATAACTGAACTTTATATATACTCAGGGATGTAGCCACATGGGTTGGGAAATTCCACACACTAACCAGCCTAAGTTTTCTGATATCCATTCTTTTATCATAAGTAAACTGCCACTAACTGAATTTTCAATGTTCAAGACAATAGAATTGCATCCCTCTATTAAAACACAAGGATATTGCACTGATCTTCTGATAGGTCTAACCAGGTATCCCTCATATAAAAATTTCTGGCTACATCCCTGATATTCTATATTAAAAGAAGAAATATTGTCATTAGATTTTTCTTTTTTAAAAGAAGGAAAATTCATTATATGACAATAGTACTAATTACTTTGATATTCATATACAAGGTCTGTTCAAAAAGTATCGGACCTTTGGTCGGCAAAAATAAATTTATTGACTTTGAGGTACAAAACCCTATTCCCCTTGGTAATGTATACACTTCTCCCAGCATTCCGGCCATTGCTGGAAACACTGCTGGAACGCATCTTTTGGAATGGCCATCAGCTGGTCCGTCGCATTTCGCATGATGTCTTCTCTCGACTAAATTTGGGTTCCTTTTAGCGGCATTTTCAGCTTGAGAAAAAGCCAAAGGTCACACAGAGCCATGTGGAGAGAGTACGGAGTGTGACGAACCACAGGAGTATTGTGTTTGGCGACGAAAGCCCTAATCAGATGCGCAGAATGGGCAGATGCGTTATCACAATGGAGCTGCCAAGTTTTGATCGACCACAGATCCAGTCGTTTGCGTCGCACTTTATCGGAAAGACGACGAAGGACCTCCTGGTAGTACTCCTTTGCGATGGTTTGGCCTTGTGGTGCGTACTCACGACACACCACCCCACGAGAGTCGAAAAAACTGTCAACATGACTTTTGATATTGCTGCGGACCTGCCGCGCTTTTTTTGGCCTCGAGGATCGTCCCCGAAAGCCTGCTGAATCTTGCGAATGGTTTACGCTCGGGTATCGCCAAGGTTTTTGGCAAAATTTGATGCAATATCGCTGCTCACGTTGTTCAGTCATTTTCCAGCTTAGTGAAATCCGACGAGAGCGCACTACATGACCTCACTCATACGCCGATTGCCAACGACTAACACTTCTTGCAGGCGGGAAAAAATTCAGAGCTGTGCATGACTGTTCCCTCCACAACTCCACCGAAGGAGACCTCTCTCGCATCATTGGTTTACGCGGAAAAAAAAGGTCCAATACTTTTTGAACAGACCTTGTAAGTATCAAGCACAAAAATTTTTTTAAAAATTATTGTTTTTACTACACACAATTATATGAAATTGTTTATATCATAATATAATATTTAAATATAAGCCAATGATTGATAATGATCAGTTCACAATATATAGGAAATTATAAGAGGAAATTTTGAGAGAAATTAAGATGAATGATTTGAAAACATTTTAGCTTTATAAGCCAGTAACATACACCAAAATATTTTGTGTAATTGTGAATTATAGTTGACTAATGAATATGTTCAAAATAACAGTTAATTATACAAATACAGATAAATATTCATTACTTTTGAATAATGGTTTTGAAAATTACTAAACATTGTTATAAAAAATATAGCAGAACACAAAATATATTATTTTTGTTTAGAAACAGATAATTGGGTATACAGCCACACTTAACAACCTATCTATTTAATGACCACTCCTTACGACCAACTATCTGGCACAGGAAATCCCCTTTCTTAATCTTACAAGTTAGTCTAGTTCCTGCAGAGATGGTCAGTATTCACTATTAAATGACTAAGATATTAATCTGAAAGTTTTTTTTTATAAATGTACTGTACCAAAAAATAGTTAAAGTTCATCATTTTTATAATTTTTGCCAATCATTTAATTTAATATTACAGAACATAAAAATACTAAGTTATCAAGTTGGAGATTCTTTTAGACCTTATCTTCATCCAAAATAAATAAAAACAATTAAACTCCTCATTTAATGACTAAAACTCCTAGTCATAGGAATAGAAAGAACTTTTAAATAAGCAGAAGCTGTATGTGACTTAACAACAGTCAATAATTAAGTAATAATTGAACTGATCATTAATAAGTAATATACTATTGTTATTTGTGATTTTAAAAATTTTGCAATCTGAAATGTGTTAGACATTTATGAGTATTAAAATTTATAAGAAATTAATTTCACCTATATTATTTCTGTTGTTGATCTTTTTCAAGTAGTAAAGCATAATCTAAACAAGCTAGACAATGTAAAAGTACATAAGAAGAAATTATTTATGAAATTGATGAGTCATAAAAAAAATCCAGAAGTGAAACGATAAAGTATGATTAATAACAAGAAATTTCAAAAATGTTTATCAGTAACGGAGACACTTAAAATAAATTATGATTTTGTTTCCAATTCCATTTGCTTCAGTTTAAAACTGAAAAGTTTTATGGATACAGTCTTATGAAATGGATAATTTCATAAAAATAAACTTTTTGCATATTTTTGATATGGATATCATCAAAAATGTTGTATATATTAATTATATTTGTCCATGGTATGTAGTATTTGCACACCCGTACTTACATTCAGTATGCCTCCGGGGGACTTTCTATGGGGAAACTGGTCCCTATTTAGGCGTTGGAAACGAGAAGAAAACCCGGAAAACACGTGGCCAGCCGTTGATCAGAGCGTTATCCACTCAGCCATTAGTAGGCTCACAAAAAATACTTAATTCTCCGTCAGAGTAGTATTTTCCATTTAATACAAATAGCTAAAATTAAACTCCTCAAAAGACCATTCGTATAACGAAATATCAGCTTAATTATCAGTTTCAAAAACGAAAACAAAATGGCTATTCTAGGATACGTTACACGCGAGCCTTTTACGGATACATTTACTGTTATTAACTTCATAGTAAAACTTACTCCATGTATAAATTATAAAAATCATTTTCAACGGAAAATGCATTCTTTTTTTTTTAATATATTTTCCTTTCCGCGTAGATAAAGTATCGGTTTCGTTTATCATACAGTATTTAGAAATAACGGTTCAACTATTTAAACAATGGAAATTATAAGATACAGGAAACAGTTTATAGTATCTTTTAACTATTAAAATCGTTATTCAATGACATTTGAGATTTCGATATTAATTTATTACCTGAAATTTGAAATCGTTCGTAAAATAAGTCTCTAGAGAAGTGTCCTAGACGAAAGCCAGTGACGCCACACAAGGATACGTGTGGCGTCACCGGACGAGACGACGCCCACCTAAATGATTCCGCGAAATAAAGACCCAAATAAAAGTTGTGGTAAATGAATATCAGTTATATAAAACTTAATCAAAATGGTCTGGGAAAGGGTCAAATTAATTAAATTATAAAGTAGTAAAGTCTGAGCGATTTTCATCACAGTTATTTAAATGAGAATAAAACAATTAACCATCGTCTTTTATATTACATATATCAAAAATACTGTACTTACCGAAGTGGTGTAGTGAGCGTATATTTAAAAATACTCGCGGTCGACAGAATAAGTAGTTGGTTGTTTCTACTACAATATGGCGGCTAAATGAGAAAGGTGTGGAGTATTAGAAAACGGTATTGGTAGGTCGATAAATAAAACTGCCAATAACAGATAACAGAGTGGAGTAATCGCAATATTATCAGTGGATTATTCTGCTCAGTTTACAATACGCGATTAGATTAAAATCGGTGTCTTGATTGGTTCTTTTTCTATAAATTGTTTAACCAATTAAAATTCTTACATGAAAAGATTAGATACCGTGTACTTTATCATCATATTTTGTGTCATTTAATCGTTCTAAGTTTTGGGATATTTTAAAAAACTGTTCTTTGCAAACCACGAAACCATTTTCCATACTCATGATGGAATTGTTGGAGCCTTCTCTCTCAACTATCCAGAGTTTGGCGTTTTAGTTAACTAGCTACTTGGTGACTAAATAGTATCTATCAATAGGTACCGTACGATAATGGGTGGGAATATGGCAGATGTCTAGTGTATGGGCAGTATGTAATTTTATAATGTATCTTCATATTGCTATATACCGTATTTACTCGCATATAAGACGAAGTTTTTATCCATTTTTCACTGCTTCAAAAACCTAGGTCGTCCTATACGCGCGAGCGAAGGATTCTTTGCGTTTTTGTATAATTTTTGTAAACTTCGCATATTTTACCGGATTCTCACCTTTGGTGTTTAAAAATAAAAGTATTTTATGTGGATCGTTTTCAATCGTTCTTGTGTACTGTCAGGAGTAAAGTTGAATAGCAATAGGAAAAGCAAAACTTTTGAATTGAATTCCAAAATCACACGGAGCCCGATATAAGTTTTAATCCATTCCCACGTGAAAGCAGATGATTATTTGGAAATTCGAAGAAAGACATAAGTGAATTCGACTGTTAAGAATTGGCAAAAAAGGTTCCCGATTGTCCAGCTTTACATGAACAAATAATGTTGTCGTGGGGGCAGCAGGGGCGGCAAAATTTCACAATAAATAATAATAATATCTTGTAAAAATTTGAACCATTTCATTTCATATTTTTGTCGCACCTACGATTCGGACCGATTGAAATGAGCACGAAATTTTTCATTACTTATTCTGTGACGAAACTGAATTTTAGTCTTTTAAATTGAGATGCCTAAATAATGGGGCGGCGAAATTTTCCTCCGCCCCGAGCGGCTGACACCAGGGCCCGCTCTAGGGGCGGGCAACCCGGACATTTGTCCGGGACGCCAAAGTTTAGGGGTGCCATTTTGGTTGTAAGTGTGAGAAAAATATTGATGTGTTAATGAGAGACGAGGCCTCGGGTTTATTAAATTGTATTAAACAATTTAAGTCTTTGTGTTCATTAGTTATTTGGCATAAAATACTAAATTCCATTAATCCAATAACGCTAAAAAACAAACAAACAATGCAAACAAAAGATTTTGATCTATCCTTTGCGCTTGATCTTTTACAAAACTGCAAAATATTTTTTAAGAATCTTCGATCGGATTCGTCCTTCGATGAAACTATTATTGATGCAAAAGAACTTTCTACCGAAATTGATGTGGAGGCTAATTTTGAATCAACAATAACACGACACCACGTTAGAAGAAAGAAAAGGAACTTACACGAACCACGAGATAAACCCATTAAAGATCCAAAAAAAATATATAAAATAGCAGTGGCGTGCCGTCCTTGAAAGCGGTGGAAGCGCCGCTTCCCTTGTATTTTCTAAAATATGAAAATAATTGCACAATATATATTTATATTTGAACCTATCTTATTACAAATTTCTATACTACATGTGAAAAAGAAACGATAAGATCGTTATTGTATATTCGAATAACAGTGGCTGGAATGGACGCGTTGTATTGTCGAAACCGGGTCAGCTTCCAAGCAGCCAGAGCACCAACCTCACCCGGTTAAGCTGGTGGAAGCTACACACCAAAATATCGTATAACGCTTCTAACGATTCTATCCAGGACCGGTTCTGGACTGTTAGCCGCTTGACTGCTTGATATTTGGCCGCCCTCGTCCCATTATGTGAATCGCGAATAGATTTGTAACTTAATCCAACCGATAGGAATTTACTGGTATATTTTTATGATAGTTCTGTATAGTTGACAGGAGTTTTAAAAAAATCCATTAAAATATTTGATATATTTATTCCGCTTTTATTCCGCTCTCCCACTTTATATTACTTACAGATTTCAATGTTAAACTAGTGATATTACGATTTAGTATGTCCCATCTATAAGGGGGTGCAGGAAAAATGTAAACAATTCTTATACAATGTTAAAAAATTAACAGTTACTTTGGCAGCATCATTTACAACTAAATTTAATGAATGAGACGCACAAGGTAGAAGAAAAGCTCTAGAATTTATATTCCTTAAATTTACTATTTATGTATCCGTTTGTCATTAAAATTTGTCTTTCCTCTACTTTCCCGAGACTACAAATATTCGAGTACAAAGTAACCGGTTTCGACTTATTTCTACTAAATAATTAAGAGATTAGGGAATTAAGGACATAAATAAAACCGTGCTGAAAGAGCTGGAATTTTACTTAAAAGTTTAACTAAACCAATCTCTAACCCAGTACAGTGTGAACTGATTTCTTCATAATATTAAATGTAATAAAGACAAATTTTTCCAGTTAAACGAGAGTGACCGAAAAGTTGTAAATTTTATAAATTTCCGTGGACACCTGGTTTTAAAACGAATTAATTAGAAAACAAATGACGGACAACGTATTGTGTTTAACATATTTAGATTTTTACGACTGTAGTGAGAAACGTTTAAAATTTACAACCCTATCTCGTCCTTTGAGGTGTACACCTCAAAGGACGAGATGCGACAAAAGAGGCATTTGACATTGACCGGTATCGGAACCTTCGGAATTCGGCAGCCTGCGTGCAGCATGCACGCACCGCACACCTAGCAGGACCGTCTCTGACTCCATTGGTGTAGAATGCTGTTGTAGGTGGTGAAAAACGGAGCTGAAAACATTCCTGATCATTGTAATTAATCGTATAAGTACGATTCAAAACATCATTCTTAATTGATGATAGCAGACCTCGTTGAACGGCCGAATGGTCGAGCTATTAAGTTATCATTATACGGGTATGGTGAACCCGGGATTAAATCCAGTCGAATCGAAAAGCCCCAGGAATTATTCGGGAGATGGTTCGTCCAAATACACAGCTTCGCCTACCGGTCGTCCCATTGGAGACCTGAACGAACCTATAATGTGCTCGATAAAAAAAAACCAACTTGGGGGCCCAAAAGGCCGAAACAGTTAAGAAATAAGCAAAAAGGCCGACCTTATTGTCAATCAGATGCATAGTATCATGCCTAATAGCATACTCTAAATGAATTGACTCTTTTTTTTTACTAAACATTTTGGTTTCACAATTTTAAAAATCAACATTTTTGAACAAAATTTCTATAATATGAATAAATGGTTTGGTTTTATTCGTATAAGGCAACGCGGCACACGGGCGATCTGCCGAGGGGGAAATGCTTTCCGAGATGTCTTTTATAGAAAACAGGAACTTGCTTAGACGTTAGTAATGTGAAGAAAACCGGAAAACTCCACGTAGTCAGCTTTTGAACAGGCGCAAATCCACAACCAAAATACCAGTGTTCAGTGGTTTTATCTATTCGGCTATTGGTGGGCCGTAAGAATAAATGTGGGAAAGAAATACATTTTAGAAACATTTCTGATTCCTTCTGCCGGGTAAAGTTAGTGACAGAAAATAATTCCATTGGAAGCCACGGAACCATCGTTAAGGTCTAGCTCTTCTCCGTGGGTTTTTTGTTTGTCCAGAAACCCCGTAATGTCTAGGCAGCATCCACATTACGGGAAAAACTGGAATAGCCCCATTTCCACAACAAAAATGTTTATAATCGATCCGGAATCTTTGTCTAAAACTATTATTACATATTGTAATAATGCATCATCCAAGCAACGAACTACCAGAAAATCCGTACCTGAAATAAAAGTAAAATCATAAGTCATCAATCAGCAATACGCTAATTATGGACACATACTTCCCTTTTGGACGACTTGAAACCTGAAAAGGAAAAGATTTCACATTAATAATAACTCTTGCAATTATCTAAAATTGGATTTACGCTTATCTTTTAAATGTGAAGGCATCGCCTATCTCGAACTTTTAATATTTAAAGCGAGGAACACGCAATACGAAAATTTTGTAGTTGACGTTAAACCTGGAGATGAATTTTCCAC
This sequence comes from Centruroides sculpturatus, assembly GCF_000671375.1. Taxonomy (NCBI): domain Eukaryota; kingdom Metazoa; phylum Arthropoda; class Arachnida; order Scorpiones; family Buthidae; genus Centruroides; species Centruroides sculpturatus. Next base: position 146,609 of record NW_019385441.1, on the reverse strand, counting down.
AATAAAAGAATTCTAACAAATGGTTCATTACTTGCTCATTGTTACTTCATATTTATATCTATAGTATAGTTTCAATTCAATTTTTTTCTCATTACGCGTATTTTTAAATAAAATTACTTAAATGTAACATATACATAAATAAATTAAGATAAACTATGTATTGTGTTTGTATTCTCTGTTACTAATAAAAGTTTTAAGTGACATTATTTAAGATTTCTTTAAAAGCAACTTATTTAAATTTTGTCTAGGACCCGCTAGAGGATCTTAATTAATTAATCCGGCACTGGGTATATCGAATGGGTTTTTAGGAAAGATTAAAAACATAGATGTAAAAATAAAATACAGTGGTGCCTCGTATAACGTACTTAATCCGTTCCAGGTAAAAGTCCGTTATACGAAACGCATTTTCCCATAGAAATACATGTTAATCTCTAGCTTGTTAGGATTGTTTGCTGTCGGAAATGACGAAACAGGTCCTCTTTGGTCGCCTGTTGATATCCGCCCCGATGATCGGAGATGACGCCTTCTTATACGTTTTTGACGTGGAATAATTATCATGTGATTCTTGATTTATAGGCTCGGAGTTCGAGCTGTCTCTTGGTTCGGCTCACACGAGACGTCGCGGATAGGACAGTTTGGTCGGTGTTACGATTATCTTTACTTCATAATTTTTATCAATTGTCAGTTTATCATCATTAATACTTGACTGTTTTGACTGAATTTGTAATATAAGTCCAAACATCGTAATAACCGTTGACTTAGAGGGATATTTGATCGGTTCCATCTATCAGAGTATCACGAGCTGGCGAAAAGAGGAAGTGGGGTTTTTTCACTTTTCTTAGTTTTAACTATTTAAGTTAATTACCTAATTACCCACCTCATAATGTCACAGTTGCCCTCGAAGTGTTCTTTTAAAAGACCAACTAAAAGTAATCGTTCGGTTCCGATGATACCATAGTCATATAACTTATGGTTCTCATGGCAATATTTAGCCATCGTTGATATTAATCTATATTATTTATATGGTGTCAATTTATACTGTACAGATCATGATCAAATGTACAGTAGTTGGAAATGCATCTACATCTTATTAGAAAGCTGAGTGATCCAAACGCGATATTTTTCATAAATTTAAAGTAAATAATACGAATTGTTGAATTTAACACAAGTTGGCGCGATAACCTGCCACTTTATTCCAAATTAATATATTTATTCATTAGTAATATTATAGCCCGAATGCGATCCAGTGACAGTTGGAATATTCCATATATTACTGTTTTTTTCAACAGGACAAAGGACAACGCATTTATCCGTGTATCACGAGATACGAATAGGTGGTTTGAAAATAAACAGATTGGCAAATTTGTTCTCCTGATTGCAACCCTGCATAAAACGTCTGGAGATCTTGGTTGGCTGAATTTATGACCAAAATCATCAGTATGCCGATATTGAACACTTAAACAAGTAATTGTCACTGCTTGAAACTTTCTTGAGGCATCAATCATAAAAAACCTTGTTGATAGCATGCCAAATTGCATTTTTAACGTTACCAGTAAAAGAGGTGCGCAAAACTAAATTACTGAATTAAACTATTTTGTAGTATATAATTTTTTTACATTCATTTACTAATCGATTCTATACTTTTGTGGTGCTTAAAATCAGTTTGTTACAATTTCTGCTGTTTGCAGCGATATTAGGAAACTATGAGTTTTGACAAATTATGTTTTCCTCAATCCCGAACAATATAAGTAACGTAGCTACATCATACGTGTAATTCCTAACCTTCTTATTGTAAATTTGCAGTGTTATTATACTTTTGTGAACCACTGTATTACTGCTTTAATACATCCTGACATTGGCACAGAAAATAGACGTTGGTTATTCATTTCTATCACGTGTCCCTCCTAAACAATTGGCTAGTAAAGGTGAATAAGCAAACAAATAGCAGATCCTGAACTATCAAATTGGTCTGCTTATCCAGCTGTATTAATTAAAACTCAAGTCGCCTACAGAATTGATAGTTAAGATAAACCTTTAAAAAATGTGAGTATAAGCTATAGTTGTCTCCACATCTTTACATAAGTGAAACAGAATGTGTTTTTAGGGCAATTACCTAACTTTTTATACTACATCGACTGTCGTTCTAGATCAGCGCTGTCCAACTGGCGGCCCGCGGGCCGTATACGGCCCGCCAAATAATTTTTACGGCCCGCGAGTACATTTTACTATGAATAAATTTATGTTACTAAATTATTATTATTAATATTAAAATTATTTTACTACCGTGTTTCCCCGAAAATAAGACAGTGTCTTATATTAATTTTTGCTCTGAAAAATGCGCTAGGTCTTATTTTCAGGGAATGTCTTATTTTTTCCAGGAAGAAGAATTCACATTTATTATTGAACAAAAAAA
>NW_019385441.1:140595-143920 GCF_000671375.1 Centruroides sculpturatus | reverse complement strand
CCATTGGAGACCTGAACGAACCTATAATGTGCTCGATAAAAAAAACCCACTTTGTGGTCCTACAGGGAGGAAACAGTTAAGAAATAAGCAAAAAGGCCGACCTTATTGTGAGTCAGATACATAGTATCCTGTCTAATAGCAAACCCCAAATGAATAGACTTTTTTTTTTTTATTAAACATTTTGGTTTGACAATTTTAAAAATCAACATTCTTGAACAAAATTTCTATAATATGAATAAATGGTTTGGTTTTATTCGTATAAGGCAACGCGGCACACGGGCGATCTGCCGAGGGGGAAATGCTTTCCGAGATGTCTTTTATAGAAAACAGGAACTTGCTTAGACGTTAGTAATGTGAAGAAAACCGGAAAACTTCACGTGGCCAACCTTTGAACAGACGCGAACCCACAACCAAAATACCAGTGTTCAGTGGTTTTATCTATTCGGCTATTGGTGGGCCGTAAGAATAAATGTGGGAAAGAAATACATTTTAGAAATATCTCTGATTTCTTCTGCCGGGTGAAGTTAGTGACAGAAAATAATTCCATTTTAAGCCACGGAACCATCGTCAAGGTCTCACCCTTCTCCGTGGGTTTTTTGTTTGTCCAGAAACCCCGTAATGTCTAGGCAGCATCCACATTACGGGAAAAACTGGAATAGCCCCATTTCCACAACAAAAATGTTTATAATGGATCCGGAATCTTTGTCTAAAACTATTATTACATATTGGAATAATGCATCATCCAAGCAACGAACTACCTGAAAATCCGTACCTGAAATAAAAGTAAAATCATAAGTAATCAATCAGCAATACGCTAATTATGGACAGATACTTTCCTTTTGGACGACTTGAAACCTGAAAATAAAAAGATTTCACATTAATAATAACTCTTGCAATTATCTAAAATTGGATTTACGCTTATCTTTTAAATGTGAAGGCATCGCCTATCTCGAACTTTTAATATTTAAAGCGAGGAACACGCAATACGAAAATTTTGTAGTTGACGTTAAACCTGGAGATGAATTTTCCACAATAAAAGAATTCTAACAAATGGTTCATTACTTGCTCATTGTTACTTCATTGTTACTTCACATTTATATCTATAGTATTGTTTCAATTCAATTTTTTTTCTCATTACGCGTATTTTTAAATAAAATTACTTAAATGTAACATATACATAAATAAATTAAGATAAACTATGTATTGTGTTTGTATTCTCTGTTACTAATAAAAGTTTTAAGTGACATTATTTAAGATTTCTTTAAAAGCAACTTATTTAAATTTTGTCTAGGACCCGCTAGAGGACCTTAATTAATTAATCCGGCACTGGGTATATCGAATGGGTTTTTAGGAAAGATTAAAAACATAGATGTAAAAATAAAATACAGTGGTGCCTCGTATAACGTACTTAATCCGTTCCAGGTGAAAGTCCGTTATACGAAACGCATTTTCCCATAGAAATACATGTTAATCTCTAGCTTGTTAGGATTGTTTGCTGTCGGAAATGACGAAACGGGTCCTTTTTGGTCGCCTGTTGATATCCGCCCCGATGATCGGAGATGACGCCTTCTTATACGTTTTTGACGTGGAATAATTATCATGTGATTCTTGATTTATAGGCTCGGAGTTCGAGCTGTCTCTTGGTTCGGCTCACACGAGACGTCGCGGATAGGACAGCTTGGTCGGTGTTACGATTATCTTTACTTCATAATTTTATTCAATTCATTCAAATCAGTTTATCATCATTAATACTTGACTGTTTTGACTAATAGCAAACCCCAAATGAATAGACTTTTTTTTTTTTTATTAAACATTTTGGTTTGACAATTTTAAAAATCAACATTCTTGAACAAAATTTCTATAATATGAATAAATGGTTTGGTTTTATTCGTATAAGGCAACGCGGCACACGGGCGATCTGCCGAGGGGGAAATGCTTTCCGAGATGTCTTTTATAGAAAACAGGAACTTGCTTAGACGTTACTAAAATGTGAAGAAAACCGGAAAACTCCACGTAGTCAGCTTTTGAACAGGCGCAAATCCACAACCAAAATACCAGTGTTCAGTGGTTTTATCTATTCGGCTATTGGTGGGCCGTAAGAATAAATGTGGGAAAGAAATACATTTTAGAAACATTTCTGATTCCTTCTGCCGGGTAAAGTTAGTGACAGAAAATAATTCCATTGGAAGCCACGGAACCATCGTTAAGGTCTAGCTCTTCTCCGTGGGTTTTTTGTTTGTCCAGAAACCCCGTAATGTCTAGGCAGCATCCACATTACGGGAAAAACTGGAATAGCCCCATTTCCACAACAAAAATGTTTATAATCGATCCGGAATCTTTGTCTAAAACTATTATTACATATTGTAATAATGCATCATCCAAGCAACGAACTACCAGAAAATCCGTACCTGAAATAAAAGTAAAATCATAAGTCATCAATCAGCAATACGCTAATTATGGACACATACTTCCCTTTTGGACGACTTGAAACCTGAAAAGGAAAAGATTTCACATTAATAATAACTCTTGCAATTATCTAAAATTGGATTTACGCTTATCTTTTAAATGTGAAGGCATCGCCTATCTCGAACTTTTAATATTTAAAGCGAGGAACACGCAATACGAAAATTTTGTAGTTGACGTTAAACCTGGAGATGAATTTTCCACAATAAAAGAATTCTAACAAATGGTTCATTACTTGCTCATTGTTACTTCATATTTATATCTATAGTATTGTTTCAATTCAATTTTTTTTCTCATTACGCGTATTTTTAAATAAAATTACTTAAATGTAACATATACATAAATAAATTAAGATAAACTATGTATTGTGTTTGTATTCTCTGTTACTAATAAAAGTTTTAAGTGACATTATTTAAGATTTCTTTAAAAGCAACTTATTTAAATTTTGTCTAGGACCCGCTAGAGGATCTTAATTAATTAATCCGGCACTGGGTATATCGAATGGGTTTTTAGGAAAGATTAAAAACATAGATGTAAAAATAAAATACAGTGGTGCCTCGTATAACGTACTTAATCCGTTCCAGGTAAAAGTCCGTTATACGAAACGCATTTTCCCATAGAAATACATGTTAATCTCTAGCTTGTTAGGATTGTTTGCTGTCGGAAATGACGAAACAGGTCCTCTTTGGTCGCCTGTTGATATCCGCCCCGATGATCGGAGATGACGCCTTCTTATACGTTTTTGACGTGGAATAATTATCATGTGATTCTTGATTTATAGGCTCGGAGTTCGAGCTGTCTCTTGGTTCGGCTCACACGAGACGTCGCGGATAGGACAGTTTGGTCGGTGTTACGATTATCT
>NW_019385441.1:121230-138194 GCF_000671375.1 Centruroides sculpturatus | reverse complement strand
ACTACCGTGTTTCCCCGAAAATAAGACAGTGTCTTATATTAATTTTTGCTCTGAAAAATGCGCTATGTCTTATTTTCAGGGAATGTCTTATTTTTTCCAGGAAGAAGAATTCACATTTATTATTGAAGAAAAAAATTCCCAAGTCGAACTTAGACGAGAGTGACATATATCCGGTGTGTCGAACTGTCGCCTTTTTATAGCGTCAACATCGGACTCGCTGACCAATTAGTGCTTACTGAACCGTAGCATTATGCAAATGTCATGTGGTGTGATTCCCGGCCGACCAATTAGCTATCACCAACCTTCTTGGCCCCCGAAATGTTTGGTGAAGAAAATATGGCCTGCGGGCTATGATAAGTTGGACAGCGCTGTTCTAGATCATTAAAACGTGGCTTAGTTAAAAATTTAAATTTCTTGAAATTGCATTATGCATAATTATTTGTTTGCAAGTTCTATTTTTCGCTATTATCCTGTATCTCAAATACTAGACTTGTAATTTTATCACGACTGGTGTAATAAGTCTAGTATTTAAGCCAGTCGATAATAAACGTTTTTAAGATTCTTCTCAAATAATTATGTGCATTTACCAGATAAAATTCATAGGTTTTATAGAGTGAAGAAATGACGTTTAAAATTGTCAAATATTCAGAATATTAATTGACTGTTTTTCTTTTCTTTAGTGCGATACAGTCGACCCCCTATAACACTGTTGATTATTCCGTTTTATATGAATTCCATGTTGTACGAGTCACTTAGATTTCACAAATAGGTGAGCCGTTCACAGCCGGGCACACGTATTTATAAAATCTAAGTGACTCGTACAACATGGAATTCATATAAAACGGAATAATGAACAGTGTTATAGAGGGGGTCGACTGGTATTTAACTTAATATTTTAAAATTTTCTGTACATTAATCAAAAAAGGAATTAGTTTGTGGTTACGAACGGGTAGAACGTAAAACGTATCCTACAACAGTTGTGTGATAATGAAAGTTTTAAGTTTATTTTTAAAGTCCATTTAATTACATAAATTTAAATACTTATATTTAACATTCAAAAATGCATAATATTGAGTTTTTTTTCTTAATTTTTAGCATATATTAATCAAAAATATACATGCTACACTTTAAGAAAGTTAAGCAATTTTACTCACCTTTCTGTCCCCTAAATTACTTCGAAACTTTTAATCGATAAACATTTGAATGAAAGTAAATGCCGTATTTACTGAGCACGTTAACAAGTTAATATTTAATTTGTATTTATATGGATTATAATATTTAAAAATTTTCAGCAATAAATATTGAAAATTAAATTAAACGCCGGGTTTATTATAAATATACAAAGTACTAACAAATATGTTTTTGCGTTTAAAATAAAATTCCTTGAATAATTTGTTTTCTGAAGTTTCAAAATTGTAAATGCTATCTATAAATGCTAAACAGAATTTAAAAAAAAAAAAGGCATATTAACCCATCCATTCCAGAAACGTCATTTGATATTAAAAAATGTATAATTTCTAAAGAAGGGGGTGCATTAATTATTGTATTATTTTAGAGGTTTCACAAATAGCCGACTAAATGAAAGAAGTAAATATTGGAAAGTGACTTCTTACACACCCAGCTTATTTAATTATCAATTTAACAGAAGGTTTCCAACAGAAGGTTGCAGGGAACAAGTGTCGTGACTATTCTGATCTGTTCTTTCTGTGTACAGAAAATATTAGCACCGTGGTATGGTGAGTGTTTTAATATTTCGTTAGGTTATGTTTAACAATTTAATGACTAAAAATTAAAAGAATACGATAGTTTTAAACTTTATTTTCTACACTACTCATCAAGTGTACATTACTTTTTGTGTTCATACATATAAGAAGTGCTTCTAATTACTCAATATTATAAATGTTTTATATTCATTCCCGTATGTAGTTATAGAAAAATCAGAAGTATCTCGATAAGCTGCAGATCTATTCCTCAATTCAACGAAACTTCGTTGATTTTATGTATTTACGTTGAAACGTTCTCAATACAGTGATGTGTTCTGAATATTACTTGCATTCAGGGAACGTAATGAAGTACATTTCGTACTTTTATTCTTCTTTGCCAATTCGATGAGTGCAGAAAGAATAGAGTAAAGACTACTCAGCATCTAAAAGGGAAAATAGGGATGAAGACAAAATTCACAATAATAAATTAAAATGCATAATTTAATCGAAACTTACTTTAATCGGGAAATTGCGTTTGACTCGAAAAAATCCACCGAAAGAAATTCCAAAGGGTGTTTTCCCGAATCTCTTCATAAAATTCAGCATCTGTTTGAAAAAGAACATAATTTCAGAATAAAATTTATTGATAACTTAGTACTGTACTGTAGAACATTCAATTTACCTTCAATTTAAAAACAAGGGAGAATCTGCATGAGGAAAATTTATTAATCTCGTTGAAATTTCCATAAATCTGAAATGAATGTTAAACATTATAAATTATATATCAATTTGGTTGTACAAATATTTCATTAATAAAACTTACCGAGGATGTAAATCTGGATAAACCGAATGAAATTATCATAAATTCGAAAAATGCGTATATGATAATAACAAATGCAACCAGTTTAAACTCTGACGGTAGATCGTAAAACAAAGAAATTGTTATCAGGATACTGAACCCATATAAATTAATGCAGTAAATAGCAGGAAAATACATTTCGAGTTTATTATTGACGTTTCGAATGTTTTCCATTAATTCTGTATGTTCTTCGATTACGTATACGATTAGATCTTTGATCATGCTCCTTCCACGAGGAACAACATCGAGTTTGCTCGACAATGCGTTAAATCCGATAAATAAAACGAGAAAATAATAATAAAGAAGGAATATTATGGAAACAGTTTGTCCTCCTAAAAAACATAACAATAATGCCCAATCGATATTGCAAAGAAGAAATTCCATTGAAGTTGCCTTTTCCATGGCAAAATATAGAGAAAAGTCAAGAATGAAGTAACCTATGACTAGTAATATAGCAGTGACTGCGAAGAAAACTGCAAATTGAAATTCTATGGATGTAATTAATGTTTTCTCCACTTCATAGCAAGATTTACTACTAGGAAGATGTAAACGAGTTCGTTTAAGTAAAGAGAACTGAAAAGTCAACAATACGATCGTACCAATAACAAATAACTGCATGATGTATTTGAAACCTACGAATAAGTTAAACAAGTCTCCGCATACGAATTTATCGGAAAATGTCGTGGAGACTAATGCCAGAGTATTCAGGATAAAAAAAAAATTCGAGTAAATTTGAATAAAATTCAAAAAATCGAATACTCCATGAATTCTTACGATAGTCACATTTTAATATATTTAACCCGAGAATTTGTAATGCAGCATTTAAAGAATAAAGAATTATTTTAATTTCANGTTCGGCAACCCCCGGTGTTTTTCTCAGCAGTTTGCTTGCCTGATGATATCCGTTTAACGCGGGGCGAACACATTCGCACTTCGTGTTTAATTTTCTCGCTGGCATCTTAGGTGTTTGTAGTGTTTATTTTATCTAATAATAACCATATCAGTGCGCGCAACAATTTGAGCAGTGCGCGGCCGCGCAGCTTCGAGGGAACTTTGGTGATAAGTCATTATTATGTACCTCACATTAGTAGATTTTTAATTAATTCTTATCTTTGTTACGAAATACACTGTCGTTTGCATTATTAAAAATTAAATTAGGGGGTTGGAAAGGGATTACAATGTTGTGGACCAGAAAAATTGGTTGCGAAGAGCAAGAAGTGTGTGTGTGTGTAACAAAAACTAAAACGACGCGCGTGCTAGGGACAAGAACACAGTCTGGTGCATCGTTCATATTTATATTATTTGTATTATTTGTGGTTTTTATTGTGGGTCGAAGGGGTTCTTCCAACTGGATGGTGGGCCCCGGGGCCGCCGATAAAGCGAAAATTTCAATGGGGATCTAGAGGGCGGCTCAAAGCTCGGAGAGCGACCCAGCTACAAAAGGGGCCTGCAGGGCGGAACCGGAATCTGTCTTACTAGTAGCCCGGGCCGCCCCATAGTAGGCGTTCTTTCAGCATCGGTGTCATTTTGTGGTATAAATAATAAATTCATATCAATGGGAAAGTTTTTCACCTTCCCGTAGGAGAATTCCCCCTCGGAGAATTTATTTCCTTCCTCGTGGAAAGGGAGCTAGGATTATTTTCTTCCCTCGCGAGAAAGGCGTTCTAACAGTAGCGGTGTCATTCCTTGATATNGGTTCCCTCCATTGTCACCACCAGGGAGATATTTCTCTGTTGGCAGATTTCCACGAGTTGTTGCGTTGCCTATGTCAACGTTCTACTCCAATCAAAGTCAATTTTAGTAACACGCATATATTCCATTTAAGTACGTATTTTATAAGTGCATTTATTAATGGCATATTTCATGTAATGAATATCGAAAACTAATTATCCTTAATTAATTATGTATGAATATACATACTTGTTTAATATGTTAGCTATTTTATTATAATAATACAGTCCACTATGTCAGAATGACATTTGTTCTAAATTCTAATATATACTCCGATAAAGAATTTTAATTATCTTAATTGCATCCTACTCTAAATGTGTCTTATATAACATAGCAAGTAGTGTTGTTTTAATGAATATATTGCTTTCTGCCATTCTGTTGTATAACTTTTTTGTTTTAGAAGCTAATTAAGAAAATTACTAATGAATAAATATTTCTGTTGTCTTCAAAAGTTTAATTTTTAATTTGATGGATTCAACTTAATATTTTCAGAAAAAAAATACTTGCGAAAATTTCAGTATGATTTTAAAAAGAAAACATATAAACTCTCGAAAATTTTTAATTCCCTTTATAAATAGAAACATACATATAATAAAGAAATATTGTTAACTTTTCTGCAAAAGCTTATACTCTGTAGAAAGCCTATATTTAAGCCACGTGTATAAAATCTGGAAGGTTCTTTGTATTCCAGCGTTTTTATACGGTCGTTGTGCATTTGGTGAATTTTTGCCTGACAAAATGGTTACATAGAGTTTATCGGATTATCTTTATGCCTCTAACATGTAAATATAACAAGAAGGATTTTCTATTTTCGAAAGTCAAGAAAGACAAGAAAGAAAGAAATTGATTAACTAAGTTTTGCCAAGTTGGCAAAACTTTGTTCATTAATTTACTCATTTATAACTAAATTGAATTTTCTAAATTTGATTTTATTTGTATTTAACACCTAAATATAAGCTAGAAAAACTTTCCAAAACGAAGGCTCTTTCCTGGAGGCAGCATTGTGAGAAATTGCCCATTTGTTGCATAGCCTTTACCATTTCAATCAATTGTAAATGGCAGCCTACCGCTCTGGAAAACCCTAAATGGAATCTGGACGAGTCGAAAAATTCCCAGGAGTTGTTCAGGGGTGGTCCATCCTGATATATCCGGTTCTTTCCCTTTGTACTCGGCCGCCCCATTGCGGACATGGCCGAACTGTTTTTTCTTTGAATTTCTTTGAACTGTGGTTCAATGTCAGGACTTGGTGAATTTATTGACACTTGGCAAATAATTTCACCAACTTTTAATCCATATAGATTCGCGTTTCGGGCTTTCGCCCCTCATCAGTCTGTTACATAAGTAGGTTGTATCTTGTGGACATCTATCAGGTACCTTCCGCACTACGTCTTCCCTCTCCCCTTTCCTTCCCTGCCGACTTGACGGCCTCCCCCGCACGCCTCGCAACATGCAACGTCTCACTCCCAGAATGCCGCACCTATGACTGTATATACATTCTATTTTAATAGTTATAACCAGTTTTTATGAATTTCTATGCTTAGATTCTTGTTAATATTATATTTGTCTGTAGTAATTTCGTAGCTTTCCTTAAATTTTCTTTTGTACCAATTTTTTTCTTTATGTACTATTATAACGTCATTCTCACAAAATCTTCGAACTGATTAACGACGGTACCAGTCGACCCCCTATAACACCGTTGATTATTCCGTTTTATATGAATTCCATGTTGTACGAGTCACTTAGATTTTACAAATACGTGTGCCGGGCTGTGAACGGCTCATGTATTTGTAAAATCTAAGTGACTCGTACAACATGGAATTCATATAAAACGAAATAATCAACGGTGTTATAGGGGGGTCGACTTGTCCNAATCGGTCCGAATCGTAGGTGGACGAAAATATGAAATAAAATAGTTCAAATTCTTATAAGATATTATTATTATTTATTGTGAAAATTTGCCGCCCCCTAAAAAGTGCGGCCCGGGACGGGCCGCTCCTGCCGCCCCCCTAGGCTACGCTACTGAGCGTATTAGTGTACAAATAAAGCTTTTTAGCTTGCCGACCGCCATAGTTCAAACGCTATCGTCCCACGTGATCTTTATGACGACATCGCTAAACGGTCCTCCTATTGGTCTAATTTTTACCGTGCCGCTTTCCGTAGTGGCAAAAGTTAAAAATTTTCAACTTCGTATTCCGTCGACGACAAAAGTGATTCCGTTCCGTTGTCCGTTGCCGCATGTCGGTACCAGGCTTTACACGTGTAGCGCTTTATGTTCGCTGCAGCGACCTCTTGCAGCAAACGTTTAGAAACGGTCGGCTACACATTGCAGCGCTGAATTTAGAAATGGGTTTCAGAGTATACACTGTAAAGCGCTTCTAAAGCACTGAATAAAGAAACACTGCCAAAGTGTTTCACTTCACTTCAGCCTCAGAAGTACAGTCCTTCGTCACTAACTTCAGCATAGTGAGACACTTGTCGACCAGTATCGAATCTTGTACCCATTTATAAGCAATTTCGACTGGAATGACGGAATAGGATTTTTTTTCCTTTACTTGAGAAAGAACACGTCTCTTTCTAGGATTAGAATCAACTTCCATCTTCCGCTTCATCTTGCTCGTTTATCGTGAGACAATTTTCGCTTTTTTCATCAGTACGGAATCGGCCTTCTACTGATTTAGCACAGGGCGCGTTTATCGCTGGTGTTTCACAACTCTAAACCGTTTATTTACAAAACGGCTTCTCGAATTTTAAAACGTTTATTTCAAATCCGTCNAAAATTTTTAAATGTTTTTTAAAAATAATTTTCTATAAATAATCTTCATAAAAATTTTTTAAAAATAAAATATATAATTAAAATATTACAAAACGAAGGCTAAATACGAATAAAAATTTGATGTCTTCACACTTCCTTACCTACTACAGGAATACAATTTAAGTAATATTCTAGCTCTGTCGTCAGAGTTTTGTTTATGTCTCCAATTCTTTAATCGCTTAATTATATAACTACTTCTTGAGTCGAAACCAGTTACTTTGTACCCGAATATTTGTAATCTGGGGAAAAAGTGAAAAAAACAAATTTTTATGACAAACGGATACATAAATCGTAAATTTAAGAAAAATAAATTCTACAGTTTTTTCTGTACCTGGTGAATTTCTCTCGTTCATTAAATTTAGTGGTAAATGACTCTGTCGAGGTAACAGTTAAGTTTTTAACATTATACGAGAATTGTACACGTTTTTTTTCCACAGCACCTTATATAATAAATGATATATACGAAATCGTAATATCGCTGGTTTAACATTGAAGTCCGTGAGTAATATAAAATCGGAGAGCAGAATAAATATATCAGATATTTTAATGGATTTTTTTAATTCCTGTCAACTATACAGAAACCGGTTTCTAGACAAATTTGCATCAGTTGCCATAAACACTCAAATATATCAGTAAATCTTCGATAATTTATACTTTTTCAATAGGTGGGTACTGCAAAAATGGTCCAAAATACAGTATAAACTTTTATTAGGTGTATATTTTTAATAACATAGTAAACGGAAGTTATTTTTTGCGATTTTACTGTCCACAAAACTGATTGACAAAAAATTTCAGCAATAACAATGCCGAATGAAAAGAAAAGACCGGCGTTAGAAAGAAAATTTATATCTCTTCAAAGATAAAAATTTTGAATCGAATTAAGGATCATGAGCAAATAGTTAATATTGGTAGACATTTTAATTTAAATTAGTCAACAATTCGGTCGATTAAGCATTCGAACGAATAGATTATAAATTCGGTCGCATCCGGATCATCCATTCTTGCGAAAAATGTTGCTCGTGCACCTATTCGCATTTTTCACCGGATGCTCGCTCTCTGATGTTTAAAAACAAAACTATTCTATCTGGGTCGTTTGATTCATTCTTGTCTATTATCAGCAGTAAAGATGAAAAGCGATAGAAAAAGCAATGCTTACTGTTGGTTCTAAATTTCAATTTTAAAGCCTTACGAGAGCCTGATATAAGTTTCATCTATTCCCACACAAAAAACATGAAAAATAGATGATTATTCGGAAATTAATCGGTTATATATATGAGCTCTGAATTCTGAAAGAGTCGATTAGACTGTTAAAAATTTGCAGTTTCCCGATTGTCCAGCTCTACACGAACAAGTTAAGCTGTGAATTTTAAAATATTTTGTTAAAGTTTAAAATGCCAGAAATTTTCTGTTAAACACAAGGTTGGATCTAAGCATTTCGAAGCCCTAAGCTTATCTCTGTAAAGCCCCTTACGAACCCTTCACAATTTTAAAAGTCAATCATATAAAGAAANTTTTAAAGATATTCTAAAAAAATTAAAAAACTTTGGTTCATATTCTCTTAGTTTTTGAAACAACGTCACAAACATTCCATGCGTCAGTCTATCTCGTAATATTGGGTGCGCCCAAAATTCTCTTTGCCTCTGCCAAAGTCTTTTATAGCGACGATGGAGGAGGCACACACAAGCAATTACTTTCGCGTCCATTTCCAAATTGAGCCAGTGCACACGCTAAACTAAACGGTCGTCGAACGCCGAGCTAACGCGCGGTGTGTATGCTGCTAACGCGCGTTTAACGCAATGCAAAACGCCTAATGTGTACACAGCCTAAAGCTTTTTAGCTTGCCAACCGCCATAGTTCGAACGCTATCGTCCCACGTGATCTTTATGACGACATTGCTAAACGGTCCTCCTATTGATCTAATTTTTTCCGTGCCGCTTTCCGTAGCGGCAAAAGTTGAAAATTTTCAACTTCGTATTCCGTCGACGTCGACGGCAAAAGTGACGTAGTTTTTCAATAATTTTATAACTTGCCCAGTGTTGAAGAAAAGTCACTTCATTGTGCCAGTATACAATACATAAATACAACACGGTTTCGACAACAATAACAAAATTTTATAACAATTATTCATACGTTTACTTTCAAATAACGGTGTAATTAAAGCTTTAAAATATAATTCCTCACATGAACTGTGTTGGTTAAATCGGATAGCACCACTTGACATTGTGAATCTTCATCGATTTCAGCTCTCAACATTGAATAAAGAGCACAATTAATGTGTTTTACTCTTTTGATATAAGAAAAATGTTGGTGCATTTGATGATAACGATACTGGTATTTTTATCCTTTTTGGAATTACACAATTACTAAAGAGACATCCATCTAATGTGTATATCTTATGTTGTAGAATTCCCCATTGTTGTTTTTCACTGGTAACACTTTCGTTTTTATAATTATTTAATGCAAAAATCGTTGCTGCTACATGTTTACACTGACCATGGATACCTCCCTTGCACTTACACGTTGCTATAACTATTTTTCTATCTGCTGATAACTGATAATTAATTTGTATTAAAAATAATTCGCAAAACATGTATGAAATATTTTTATTAAAGAAAAATTCAACAGTATACAGCTTAATAAAAGTAGCGATATACAATTTTGTTATGCAAATCATCCTGTTTGTTTATTGCAGAGAGGTTATGCAGACATGTAAAATTATTTAAAAATGCAAATTAGCAATTTAAATGTAAAAAATGCCTTAATACAATACCGTTTAATGATTTCTCATTCATTTTCATTTAGAGTAAGCAAGTAGCTGTAACTGTACTTCCTCCATCGTTTTTAATTTCTTTAATTGAAGTTACATGCTTAGCCTTTGCAAGTAAATTCCTTTCTTCCATCTCGAAGGTGTAAAAAATTTGTCAGTATGGACTGGTCGAAAACCACATGTTAAAATTGGCATTATTGACTAAAAGATGAAAATTACACTCCANCGCGAATCTGGCGTTTTAGAATATGACAATGCAGAGATTCTTCTCCACCACTAATATTCAAATATATAATAGGAATCTTATTTTTTTTCGCGTGTAGTATGGAAATTTGAAAAAAGATACATAATACAATTATAATATAATATTGTGCGATTATTTTCATATAATTAAAATCAATATGTATTTTTTTTTTTATAAAATACAAGCGAAGCGGCGCTTCCACCGCTTTTATGACAGCACGCTACTGCATTGCAGTAGAGAAGAGCTATCTCGTTGGAAGTCTTTTGGAGTGGTGAGTAACATTTTTCGTTATTTGGTGCCTTTAATTGTGTAGGTCGATAATATATGGTAAATATAAATATATAGTCAATAATGAATATATTAATCACTGAAAAAAAAGACGGCACTAGTGCAGTTTAGGAGTACAGCTGTTGAAAGGTTATCTTTTATTAAATAAATAGATTCTAGATTAATTCGACTGGAATATTTCTAAAACACGTATAACGTTTTGGGAATAACTTATATAAAATATGTTATAAAGAAAAATTGTCAGAACACGAAGACGCTATTACTTAAGTTCGTTTTTGTCGCGGAGAGGCACCTCGACTTACGAAGCCGACATGTAACAATTGTCGGTGCTATACGGTGACATGAGTACTCATCTCTGACGCGTTTTCTGATAACTTACTTTTTTCTGAAGAATTCGCTGAACTTTCGATACATAATTAATAGAAATATTAAAACTTTATTCCATTTCAAATATTAATTAAAATCAACATATAATAACGTATAACAATGCAATATACAACTAATAATTCTGCTCTGCTTTTAAATAGCCTAATCTCTTTCATGTCTTAAACAAAATTGAATTCTATTTATTTACACCAACACAGCCGTACCCCCTGAACTGCACAAGTTCCAGAAAGGCTAGTGTAGAAAAGACAGTCGAGAGCAGAAGTATTCAAGATTTCGAAGCACGTATTCACAAAAAAGTAGACATAAACAAGGAGTGCATCGACGCCTCGATATATATTAGAATCGAACTAAAAGAAAACGCGAACTGCAGGTTAGGCTTTTTTATTTGGGGACTCAATAATAATCATCATCAATAAATACTTAACAAAATCAGAAAATGACTTTTTCAATCGGCCGCAGATAAATAATACAGATTCTTCGACTTTATCATTTTTTATTTGGTATATTTTTTATCTGCTCTTAATAATAGAAGGCCTTGGACTTTTATTAAAAGTCCAAAATTCTTTAAGTCCAAGTATAAACATGTGAAATCATTTGATCATAAATTAATGGCTAGCGACGAATATTATATCAAAAGTTTGTAATTTTTAAAAGATCAAGATGTGCACTTTAACATTTCAAACCTTAATTGTCTACTTTTTATTAAAGGGTCAGAGGTAAAAGTCTTCTATTTTATTAATAATTGTTGTATTTATTAATTGTTTGTTATCCTAAAATTTCTGTCATTCGATATAAACTCCCACTGTAGAAATGCTAGGTGCCATTGCACAAAACTGCCTTCAGTTCACGACGACTCTTTCTATTTTTCTGCTTAAATTTGAAACGTGGCGTCAGGAAATCGCTAGGTATGTGGTGCACGTAACACAAGTCCAATATTTTGTTCATTTTCCCGAAGTCTGATTTGTGATTCAATTTTACGCCGAATTTCGAAATAGGAAAACAAAAAATTTTTATCGCCATTTAATAGAAATATCGCCAGTTATGATTTTGGCGCCATGCAACACAAACCCTGCAAGTGATGTCGATTCTGACTTGGACGTTGCCGACGTAACAGTCACACATCTACCGAGACTGAGTTTTGCTTAACCAGATATAATGTCATAATTTTTAATTTCTTGTCTAAATTGTATTTTCTTTCGATATTAATCTCAGACTCGCTAGCAAAAACTTACCTACAGGAACACTACTTTCAATGTAAAAATATTTTGTTATCTATTTTTTAAAGGAAAGTTAATTTTGGGTTTTTTGCTCGTCTCTAGTCCTTATTACATATAATGGTAAAACTATATACAATTTTGACGCTGACCGATGAGATGTTTCAACCATAACGATTACATGGCGACTGGGTATTAATATAATTATACGTCACAGCTGATATATGCTCTGTTGTTATAATTTTATATGTTATTCTGTTTCATTCACGTAATAACAATCTGGTTGACAAGTACAAATTATTATTAAACGTTACATCCGTTTTTCTATACATTGATTCTCTGATTTTTAAGAAAGTTTTGATTGTTTTGTTCAATGAGCCAGCAAGCATAATAATGTATTGTTTTAATATTTTCTGTATGTTATCAAAACTGACCGGTATGTAATCTAGTTTATTATAAATTATTTGTTTTAGATATTGTTTGTTTTCTAGCGTGATTGTGAAACCAATTATCAATAATTTTGTTGGGATAAAATTATCAAATTTTTTAACTGTGTATCAAAAACGTTAAGAACAACGTTATTCTCTATTTCAGAGCATACATTATCGTGGACATTATTGACTTAGTGCACTATCAATTCAAAGTCGAGTAACTTTATGTCGTAAACATGCTTTTAATAAGTTATGTGCGGATTTTACTTTTAACGCAATGAATAATAATAGTAATAACAATGCTAATCATACGGTAAAATAATAGATAATTTTGTTACACATTAATAAAAAAAAATTAAACTTGTGTACTTGAATTTCTGAGCGCCAGTGCATAATATACTACGAACTAGTCTTTCGCTTTTAGGAAAAGCTGAAATTAAGCAGACTTGTAAACTAAACAATTAATTTTCACAGGCACGTTTATCGGAAACGTTTCAGAAAAGGATTTTATTATTTGAACAAACAGCTGTTTATGTTTAGAGCTACACGTTTACCAAGTTTCGTTCGAATCGGAAATCTAAACGTCTGGCCCTGTCCTTGTAAGTTAATATATTATTTTTTTTTTTACAGAGAATTTCAAAAATAGCAGAATCCACACACAAAAAAACAACGAAAATATATGCAATATCGCCACCTAGCTGCACGTTAATCACAGACTTGGCAGAAATAATAATAATTAATCTATTTGGATACTTGAAAGATGACGAATTAGATTTATGCAGGCAAGTGTGTACTCAATGGAAAGATGTAATCGAAAACATAATGTATAACCGAGTAACAGCAATTACAAAGGTAATCATTATAACATTATTTTGTTGATTAAATGTTCTGATTATATAATTGCTACAAATGCTCAAAATTCCAAATTCGATTAACATAAATCATTTCTAAGTTACGGAATTTAGTTTAGAAAATATTAATTACTGAAATAACGAATTCTACTTCCTGATTTTGGTAGAAATTACACGATTTGTCCGTAAAATTGTTAGTTTTCGCTTTCTGAATCTAAACATTTGTAGATTTTTCAGTCATCGATAGATTCAGTGCTGTGTCTTAACTCGGAGTTCGTTTTTCTACGTGAGGTGTTTTACTTTTTTTTGTCTATATTAAACTTCAATTTCATCAATAGGATAACGATGTGTAGCTTTTAAAAGACTATTTAGACTGTCTTTTTAAGGTTGTAAGTTTTTATGTATTTTATGCAAATGTAGTAAAAATGTAGTTTTTTGGCTCCAATATAAATTTTACGACATTGTCATATGTAATTTAAGTTTTAATTATGTTTTCGACAGGGCGGTGGAGTCGCGTAAACTGCACAACTCCGACTTTATAGCCCTGGTTTTTGATTTAAAAAATGTTTAATGAAAAAGCAATAATTGACTATTCTTTTAATTTCGTATTTCTTGAAATACGAAATTAGAAGATGTAAATTTGTTGACATCTTAATTTTAAGTTTAAAGAAGCCTATCAATTAAACAGATTTATTATATATTTATTTGTAGAAAAGTTCATAATTTAAACGGATCTGAAGAGTTTTCATAAACATTAACGTCAATACATTTATACAGCACTTTTAGAATAATTAGATTGCTGTAAAATAAGTTTTTATTAATAACATTATGTAAGTAAATTTACATTTGCTGTTAATATTCTGATTTATTTAAACAGAAAATTCCTCTTACTGTATTAGTCACTGCAATGTACGAATCAGAAATTCTACGTCCCTACGTCGGTTCGACCATAATTTCCAATTTAATTGGTTTATTTCAGTAAATCGACCTGGTCTTATGGTTCTATCTAGATATGGTCTAAATGGATTCGGTGAAAATACAGTTGCTCCAATTCCTAACCATATTTACTTTATGCATTTAATGCCTGGTAAGTAGCTGTACTATGTAAGTTTGAAATTATTTATTAATTGTTAATAACAATCACGTTTTTAATTCTAGGAAACTGTTATGGAATCGCTTTTCCTCCACATTGTATATACTCATCAATTGAAATAACGGAAATACAAATAATATTGTTTCCAAACATTTTAAGTTTTAAAATTTTTAATCATTCGTTTACTCTACATTCAAGCGCATCTATACTTAAACAGAACCGTAATTAAGATTTCCTGTCAGTTTTTATCATCCGAAGACAATCAAATGCCAAATTTTAATTAATTCGGTTTAATTAATTCAATAAATCCATTTCCACCAGACAAACAAAAGTCGTTCTCTACATATAAACACACTTNAAATTTCTACTATAATTTTTTATAAATTTATTTTATAAAATGGTGTATTATAAATTATTTTGATTTTTTGTGGGAGCCTATTGTAAAGCTTTTTATGTCAACATATAAAGCTATAAACTATTATAAAATAAGTATTACTGTGATATAAAGAAATTTTTGTATTTGTGTAAAAATATTCATATAAAAAAGCTTTTATAATAAAAGTTCTTTTACACTTCTGCGTGATATTGTCAAATTTCGGAAGAAAACATAAAATAACAAGATTGTCTAAAGTAATTTTTTCTTATCTTTATATATCGATTGTTTTTTACAGAATAATTTATTTATATACAGAAATTCGCTAAAATATCGTAGATTTATTTGTCACCCACATTATTGTTAGAAAACAAAACAAACCACAGCTTTCTAGGTACAGCAAGTGAGAAGTTAATGCCGTTATTTACACTACTTTTCTAATTACTTTTCTGGGAGGGAGTGGAGAGTCATCAAGGGTTCAAGTCAACACCAGTTTCTTAGCTATAATGTATAAGAAACATTATTTTTATATTATTTGGACGACTTTTACAATAATCGACTATACTAAGCAATTTCGCATGCGATTCTTTACATATTTTCTCATATTATGTAACAGTTAGTGGAAAAGATCAGTTTCTCAAATAATTTATAACTTCTCTGTTCTAAAATAATGTTTGCTCACCTAAATACTGTCTAAAAACAATAAATTAGCTAATTAGAGCTAAAAACGATAGAAACAAACAATTTTATAGCAATTGTATACGTATTTCAAAGATTGTAGCCTGAGTTATCACTTAGCGGAAATTTGAGCTTTACTCTTTTCACAGGTTGCTGATTCGTTGATCTAATATCAATATAAACAGAAAGTAACCAACTACAGTGTAAAAAAGTTGACTATCAACTTTATCAGCCAATAATCTGCCTCCTCACTTCTAATTACTTTACACTGGGAGAGGACGGTATTTTTTCGCGAAATATTTATGGCCCGGAGGTGGTGACAAAACATTTATTGGTTGATACAGTCAAAAAACACATACAAGAAAGCAAATCAAAGCTTAGATCGATACAGACTTGATTACAGTTCGTACAAAATAACTCCTTCCATTCTTATATCTATGGAACACTCTTCTTTTGTTTATTGGATGAAACAAACCTTCGTTCACATGCCTGTTGAGCAGTAATTGATAAATTATAGCTAATTGACTATCCTTCGACGAATAAGCATCGACTAAGGTTTGTAGGGTTGGAATTTTCTGAAAAAAGCCATTCCTTCTAGGAGACACTTTGTCAGCTACAAACATATATAAACAACCATAAATCCTTATTTTTACCTGAGTTTAGTAAATTTATATGTATATTCATACTGTTTTACATTTATAAACGTTTTTCAGAATCATCCAGCCATAAGTCTTTCTAAAAAACAAAGTACTTCCGGATTATTATGGTACTTCCGTAATATCAATACTTAAAAAATAATGCATGTATAATTGTTCATATAATAAGGTAATAATCGCTTATTATAGTGCTTTGTTATTATAATAATATAAATAACATAAACAATATCAAATATACACCATCCATGCACAAAAGTGTGTTGACCTAGATTTACAAAATTAAACCACCCCCCCAAACCAGTAGCGTTGTAAACTATAGGCAATATTCTATCTCTACGTCGGTTTAGAAAGCTTCAGTTTTTGTTATTTTGAAAAAATATACCAGTCTACGTAACATATAACAGATTGATCGAATGATTACACATAAATTTTTTTTATTTTTTCAAATCTTGAATTTTAAAACTTTTTGTAAGCATATAGCCTATATGTTATAGTCAACAATCATAAACAGTGATGTGTTATTGATATTTCTGTAAAATTATTTATGAATAAAAGCATTTAAAAAGAACTTCCAAACACCTTCATGTAATTATCAATTCCCAGATGAAGCACTTGTAATAAAAATGAAAATGTGTATTGTACTGCAAGTACAAATGTTTCTAATACCGGGGTTCTCAATTGTTACAATTTATGACTGCAATAAATAATGTCAAATGTTTGTTCCTAGAATTTCTTTGTTCTTCTTTCCAATACTTGGAGAAATTCTCACTCGTTGTCTTGCTCTTCAGTAGACACGTTTTCCAGTGCGCTCTTAGAAATATTATCTAGATAAAATTTATCCAGTAATTTTCAAGTAAGTTTATAAAAAATATATTAT